>NC_053116.1:38512315-38517315 GCF_010015445.1 Perca fluviatilis
TCATGGGTCAAAATGGGTTGAAAATCCACACTTTTTCTGATGTTTTGGTCTCTTTTTTTACCACACTTTTGGCACCTTTTTCAATGTTTTTGGCGCTTTTTTTGACATTTAACTCTTCTTTTCACTACCATGTTTAAACACCACCAACATCAACTTACTACCACTATAGATTTACACTTATTTTTGGAATTCATGGTCAATTAAAAACCTAATTTATAGGAAACCATACCTAATTATTGAGTTAAAGAAGCAGAAATTATGAATTAGTTAGACTAATATTAAAGGAAGGATAATCACAGAAGGGTCAACGTTCAGCGAGGTTTTGAAACATTTCATTCAACATTTTTGTTTATTTTCAAATGCAAAAAAATTGAATAAAACACCCCAAAATTCAATGAAAGTTGTGGTCCGATCTTTTGTTGTGCTCGTGAAGCGCGTTGTAAGGGATCATCCGTCCATGTTATTTTTGGGTAATTCAAATTAGGTGAAAAGAAACCCATATTTCTGAGATAGACATTTTGAGAACGGGTCACATTTGACCCAAAGACAACACAAGGGTTAAACCAATGAGACGTGCGCTTAGCTCGTTAAAATAGGGCCCTAAAGCGGTCACTGATCACTCCCAAAATGCTCAGAGCTCAAACAGGAAGTGGTGTTCACCTGTCCAGCAGAGCCTGAGCCAGCTGGGGCTCAACGAGGCCCCACCAGGCAGCCGGGGGCCTCCCCATGTTCAGCCCCCTCCCCGTCTCATCGTAGTCTGCCGGGGCCGGGCCCTGGAAGTCCCCCTGTGGCCCCCGATCGTCCTCCTCATCCTCCTCTTCCTCCACCACCGCCACGTCGCCCGGGCCGACCAATCCCGCGCTCTCTGCCTCGCTCAGGAGGCGGAGCAGTGCCGCCATGTAGGCTGTGGACATGTGTGATTGGTCGATTAGTCAAGCTTTTGTTTTTTTTCTCTCTCCAAACACATTTATTCACAGAGCGGATATTAAAGCGCCCATATGATGCTCATCTTCAGGTTCATAATTGTATTTTAAGGTTGTACCAGAATAGGTTTACATGGTTTAATTTTCAAAAAACACACAGCTTTCTCTCACTGCTGCAGATCCTCTTTTCACCTGGTTTCTGTTTTAGCTACAGAGTGAGACCTCTTTTCTTCTTCTTCTTCTGTACTATCTTTGATTGCACTCGCACATGCTCAGTAGCTCAGATCGTAGCTCATGTCAGCTAGCTCCATAGACAGTAAAAGAAAGGCTGTTTCTCCAACTTCAGTCAGTTCCAAGTAGGGTTGGGTATCGTTTGGTTTTTTTTCGATTCCGGTGCTAAATCGATACTTTTAAAACGGTCCCGGTGCCTAAACGGTGCCTGAACCGGTACTTTTCAATAAAGTTAAAAAAAAAAGAAGAAGAAAAAAAATAAGGGTAGTAAACAACAGTCAGTGACTTGTTTATTGCTAAAATTAAAGATTTAATAATAATGTAATAACTATAACAATAACAATAACTTATTTCACCAGTATATTGCTGTTGAACCCCAGATGGGAAAAGGGTATTTTACAATTACTGTGAATGCACCACGAGGCTACCTGTTTTAAGTGAATGCACCGTCTGTGTTGTTTAATTCCAACCATATAAACATAGTACTAGTAGTAGTACTAGTACTACTAGTACTACTACTGTATATCTATGAATTGGCTGCTGCTGTGCTGTAGAGCAGACTGTTACATCGCGCTGTTGAAGTCCTCCACAGTGAAATCCAGTCACACTTTACACTGTTTAACGTTAGCTGTCAGCATTTTACCGGTGTTTAATCCAGCTGCTAGCTAAAGCTAGGCTAACGTTACATGCTGTCAGGTGTAGTGTAAAGTCAAGCACCGAAATGAGGCACCGAAACTTTCGTTCTTATTCGGTCTCGTTACTACCGTTTACGTCGGCACCGGTTCCCTATTGGCACCGAGTTTCGGTACCCAACCCTAGTTACAAGGCAGGATCAGCTGGGAGACTTCTTCTAAACCAGGGCGCACATGGAAGTAGTTCTTTTGGAGATTATGGTGAACTAGTGTGTGTTGTAGCAGTGCTTTTCTAGTGAGAACAAGGTAGCATGCTAGCGTTAGCCGCTAGAATGCTAACAGTTGTGGTTAGCCAGCTCGTTTCAGCTAGTGACGTCACAAACCGTGCAGGTTTTGACCAGCTCACCAGGAGACTGAAGGCAGGACACATTCAGAAACCAGATCTCACTCAGAACACCATGGATGATTTATTCTAAGTGTGTATGTGTGTGGAAGCACCAGAGACACAAAATAACACCCCAAATCACCAGAAAAAGTGATTTTTTTCATAATATGGGCACTTTAAAGTCCATGTGAAATCACAAAATTAATGTTAGAGCCACTGTTATTCAAAGCAAGACTACATTTATGATTATTTATTATTTATTTATGTCCAACTTTTTCAAGAAATAGTCCCAATATTTCTGGAATAAAGTCACAATTTGTTGGGAGAAGTCTCCAGATGATCAGGCTGTTCTCACCAACAATTCCTACATATTGAACAACAAGGTAAAGCACAGTATTTCGTATGTTTACCACGTATTTATTACAGTCAGCAGCACATTTACTGCTGCTGTATGAGAACACAAAGCGCTGTGTAGTGAGGAGCTCGGGGTGGATGTTGCTTATCGGTGTTTTCCCTGTTCAGATGCACCAATCAGGGCCAGGGGAGGTGTCTAACTGTTCAGATGCACCAATCAGGGCCAGGGGAGGTGTCTAACTGTTCAGATGCACCAATCAGGGCCAGGGGAGGTGTCTAACTGTTCAGATGCACCAATCAGGGCCAAGGGAGGTGTCTAACTGTTCAGATGCACCAATCAGGGCCAGGGGAGGTGTCTAACTGTTCAGATGCACCAATCAGGGCCAAGGGAGGTGTCTAACTGTTCAGATGCACCAATCAGGGCCAGGGGAGGTGTCTAACTGTTCAGATGCACCAATCAGGGCCAAGGGAGGTGTCTAACTGTTCAGATGCACCAATCAGGGCCAGGGGAGGTGTCTAACTGTTCAGATGCACCAATCAGGGCCAAGGGAGGTGTCTAACTGTTCAGATGCACCAATCAGGGCCAAGGGAGGTGTCTAACTGTTCAGATGCACCAATCAGGGCCAGGGGAGGTGTCTAACTGTTCAGATGCACCAATCAGGGCCAGGGGAGGTGTCTAACTGTTCTGATGCACCAATCAGGGCCAGGGGAGGTGTCTAACTGTTCAGATGCACCAATCAGGGCCAAGGGAGGTGTCTAACTGTTCAGATGCACCAATCAGGGCCAGGGGAGGTGTCTAACTGTTCAGATGCACCAATCATGGCCAGGGGAGGTGTCTAACTGTTCAGATGCACCAATCAGGGCCAGGGGGAGTGTCTAACTGCATGTCAATCACTGCTCATGCACACGCATTAATTATCCCTCGTGGGGGGAGGGGCTTAGGAGACCTCGGCTAAACTCAACTGTAACATCTGCTGTACGCGGCTCATAGTCACCTTTTCTCGGCTAAATGTAAGTGTAAAGACCGCTAAACTTAACTGACGTGTGACCAATAAGGACACCTTACAGTTAAAACAAGCAAAAATACAGTTAAAAAGGCAAATATAATTAAATTAAAACAAACACATTTAAAAGATTGAGATAGAAAATTAAAATGAAGCAATCTATCCATTATTTTGATGGAGAGTGGTTAATCATATAGTGCATGTGTTCTTTTAACAATATCCTATTCATGAGAATGCTTTGGGTTAATTTACAACTTGTCACAATTTACTAATGTGTCAAGAAAAGTGTGAAATTGTATAAAATTGCAATACAAAACAGATTCGTAATATGAAAAACATCGTAATGTGTTGAGAGTAAAGTCTTAATGTTCAAACAACTGTGTGAAATGGTTAAAACTCTCCAACCTGCTCGCTTCTCCTCGTCTTGCTCCCGCCTCTGGTCCCTCTCCACCAATCGCTGCAGAGCCTGGTCCATGCCCCGCCCCCTCCAGTCATCTGATTGGTAGTACAGGTTGCTGGCCCCACCTCCTCTCTGAGTGGCGGGATATGTCAACATCTGGTCCTCATAGGGTGACAGGTTACGGAGGTCTCTGCGCTGGCGTCTGAGCGCGCTCACGGAGACGTCCAGGCCACGCCCTCCACCGCGAGCTGCAGGGAGAGACTGGGACAGAGGTCAGAGGTCAGAGGTCAGTAACAGAAAGCCACAAGTTGTTATCTGCAGCGCACAAGATTGTTATTCCCATAGGCAGTATATAAGAATGGACCAGCAGACCCCGAGTCTCTGGACGAGACCAGTGAAGGATATCAGAAGTCTCTTTCCCGGTGCTGGCTGAGCGTTACTGAGCCGTAACAAACCGGGAACTATATTCTCAGGTGGAAGAAAATAGTACTTGGGCGGAGTGATATGCTCGCAGCAAGCCTGTCTGAGAATATAGTTCCTGGTTTGTTTAGGGATAGAAGATGGCTGTGTCTCATGTTACGTTGTTTTTTGTACACGCTGTGACTCTACAAATGACAACATGTAAATAGGAACATGTTGGCGTTATTTTGTCACTTATTGGGAGCAGTAGGCTAGTTGGAACCAGTTACCTGCAGGATCTGTGCTAAGCTAAGCTAACGCTGGAGCCGTCAGACAGCGTTACAGCACGCACTGAGATGAGAAGGGTATGTATGGACTAGTCTAACTCTGGGCGTTATGGTGAATAAGATAAACTCCCAATAAGTCGGCGTGTTCCTTTAAGTAGCACCAAGTCATCGCTGGGCCAAGAAGAAGGAAGAACCGCTTACGTCAGCGGCTTGGGGGGGTGGTGGGGGCGGGGTTACCGTGACCAACAAGACGAACAGAAACTTGGGCCCGCCATTTTTGAATTAGCAGATAAACACGATGGACGCGATTAAACGACAGCAGCAGCAGCGGTCAGAGGAGGAAAACGAGCTGCCACGAACATCGATAGCAAAGCAACGTCCGCCA
>NC_053116.1:38522315-38557315 GCF_010015445.1 Perca fluviatilis
TCAGTGTTTGTGTGTGTGTGTGTGTGTGTGTGTGTGTCTGTTTGTGTCAGTGTGTGTGTGTGTGTGTGTGTGTGTGTCTGTTCGTGTGTGTCTGTGTGTGTGTGTGTGTCTGTTCGTGTGTGTGTCTGTTCGTGTGTGTGTGTCAGTGTGTGTGTGTGTGTGTGCGTGCTGTCGGTGTCCAGGGAGATGTGCTGTTACCATGGCAGCTGTTCTCTGCCTCAGTAATGTGATTGTGTGTTTGAGAGATGATTATCAGAGTGCTTCCTGTCTGAAGCTTCGGGCCGATCAGGTCCGTATCAAACCTGTCTTCTCTTAATCTATCAACTGGAGTTCTTTTATTTATGGTTACATATGGTTACAGTGAGTCGGCAGTCTGAACCGTGAGTCGTCAGTCTGAGCGGTGAGTCGTCAGTCTGAGCGGTGAGTCGTCAGTCTGAAGAGTGAGTCGGCAGTCTGAAGAGTGAGTCGGCAGTCTGACCGGTGAGTCGGCAGTCTGACCGGTGAGTCGGCAGTCTGACCGGTGAGTCGGCAGTCTGACGGTGATAGTTGTGGTTTGAAGGTAGTGGCAGTCTGAAGAGTGAGTGGCTTGACGGTGAGTCGCAGTCTGAGCGGTGAGTCGGCAGTCTGAGCGGTGAGTCGGCAGTCTGAGCGGTGAGTCGGCAGTCTGAGCGGTGAGTCGGCAGTCTGAGCGGTGAGTCGGCAGTCTGAGCGGTGAGTCGGCAGTCTGAGCGGTGAGTCGGCAGTCTGAGCGGTGAGTCGGCAGTCTGAGCGGTGAGTCGGCAGTCTGAACCGTGAGTCGGCAGTCTGAACGGTGAGTCGGCAGTCTGAGCGGTGAGTCGGCAGTCTGAGCGGTGAGCCGGCAGTCTGAGCCGGCAGTCTGATCCGTGAGTCGGCAGTCTGGGGTGAGTCGGCAGTCTGGGTGAGTGGCAGTCTGGTGAGTCGGCAGTCTGGCGGTGGAGTCGTCAGTCTGGTGGGTTCGGCAGTCTGAGTGAGTGGCAGTCTGGTGGAGTCGGCAGTCTAGCGGTTGAGTCGGCAGTCTGAGTGGAGTCTGGTGATTGAGTCGAGTTGAGTCGGCAGTCTAGTGGTGATGTCAGTCTAGCGGTGAGTCGGCAGTTATTGGTCGGCAGTCTGAGCGGTGAGTCGGCAGTCTGAGGGTAGTCGGCAGTCTGAGGTGAGTGGCAGTCTGGTGGTTCAGTTGAGTGAGTGTTGGCGGTGAGTCGTCAGTCTGAGTGAGTTGGTTGGCGGTGAGTCGGCAGTCTGGTGGTTGGTTGCAGTTGAGCGGTGAGTCGGCAGTCTGGCGGTGAGTGTAGTTGGGTAGTCGGCAGTCTGGTTAGTGTTGGTGGTAGTGTGCAGTTGACGGTGAGTGGCAGTCTGCGGTGAGGGCGTCTGGTGGGTGAGTCGGCAGTCTGAGCGGTGAGTCGGCAGTCTGAGCGGTGAGTCGGCAGTCTGAGTGAGTCGGCAGTCTGGTGCGTGGCAGTTGGCGGTGGGGGGTGGGGCTGGGTGGTCGGCAGTCTGAGCGGTGAGTCGGCAGTTGAGCGTGAGCCGGCAGTTGGCCGGGTTGTAGTGGCAGTGCGGTGAGTCGGCGTCTAGGGTGAGCAGTCTGAGCGGTGGCAGCTGGCGGTGAGTCGTCGTCTGAGCGGTGAGTCGGCAGTCTAGGTGAGTCGGCAGTTGGTGAGTCGGCAGTCTGATGTGAGTGGCAGTCTGAGGGTGAGGCAGCAGGGGAGTCGCAGTCTCGTGAGTCCAGTTGGGTCGTCCGTTGAGCGGTGTCGGGTAGCGGTGAGTCGGCAGTCTGAGGATGTGACGGTGGTCGGCAGTCTGGCCGGTGATGGCAGTCTGAGGGGTGGGTCGGCAGTTGAGGGTGATCGGCAGTCTGTGAGTCGGCAGTTGGCGGTGGTGTAGTCTGGCGGTGAGTTGGCAGTTGGGGTGGTGTTGTGTGGAGTGCGTGGTTGAGTGTGTTGGGTGAGTGGTTGGTTGAGTCGTGAGTGATGTATGGTGTTGAGTCGGCAGTCTGGCGTTGGTGGCAGCTGAGCGGTGAGTCGAGTTGGCGGTGTGCGGTGAGTGCAGTTGGGTGGTTCTGGCCGGTGAGTCGGCAGTCTGAGCGGTGAGTCGGCAGTCTGAGCGGTGAGTCGGCAGCGGTGAGTCGGCAGTCTGAGCGGTGAGTCGGCAGTCTGAGCGGTGAGTCGGCCATGCACCACCCGGTACCTTTTGGTGGGCCCAGGCTTCCTTTTAGCTGATCATCATCCATCACTTTCAACCCAGACATCTACTTCTGCCACATTACCCTCAACAACTGCCAAGTAGTAATTTATACTTTATTAATCCCACAAGAGGACAATGTTTTCACTCTGTTGTTGTTATTACACACATTACAAACAGGCCTGAAATACACACACATGCTCAGTAGCCTACCTATACATGCACTAAACCAGGGGTCTTCAACGTTTTTAAAGCCAAGGACCCCCTATCTGAAAGAGAGATGGATCAGGGACCCCCTACTACATATAATGTATAAAATGAAGTCGCATATTAAACTGAATCTACAATAACATGTGGGCAATCTAAAGCCTTTATACATACCTTTTGTGCATGGAATACTAAGTGTTTAAAATGTAAAAAGATTTTGATTTTAAACCATACATGTGGCACAGTGAATCCTGATGGCTACCTTAGTGACTACCTTACATAGGCCAGTAAGCCTATCATGTGGGGATTCATATTTGCTAATAATATAATGGATTCACAGAACTAAAATTAACAATAATTTGAAGGCCCCCTTGCATTGACTCTGAGGACCCCCTGTTGAAGATCCCTGCACTAAATGGAGCTGCCTTGCCCAAGAGCACCTTGGCAGTGCCCAGGAGGTGAACTGGCACCTCTCCAGCTACCAGTCCACCACCATACTTTGGTCCGTATGGGGACTTGAACCAGCAACCCTACTGGCTGAGCTACTGCCACCCCCAGCAACCCACAGACGGACTTTGTCCCGTAATTAAAAAATGGAAATTATATGTGTACCCACAGTGAGAAAACCGAACGTTTTCTGTTAGGCCTCTTATATAAAATGCTCTCATACAAAGCTGCTCGGTTGTTAAACTTCTGAAAACGTTTTAAAAAAAACAACTAAAATGCCGACAAAAGCAACAAATAAAACATCGGGGAAAAAGCACCAACGTGGACCTCTTTAATCTACCAAAACCAACCTCCGTGGCCAACAAAGGTTGTCGGAGCAGGAATTTTGCAATTCGAAAAACTGTTAATCAATTCTTTGGACAACATCTGTTAAAATATACATTCATACAACTGTTAATGCGGTCTGAGTGGTGAGTCTGAACAACACATTCATCACCGTGACTGTCCAAATATCACAGGGGGGGTCAAACTCAGCTTCCCTGAGGGCCACACTAGTAAGTGAGAATCACATCAAGGGGCCAGACATAGTGTATTGCTTTTATGTCATGGGGAAAAGTCAAATATCTTTGACTGTATTACTGCACGTCTCATATAGGCTTCTCACTCACAGTTTGGTCTGCAAAAATGTCAAAGAAAATGAACCAGCAAATGCCAAAAACGTTTGGAAAAACAATCAAAAATGTTGAACAAAACACTGTGAGAAGTGACAAAAAGTAGGTGGGCCAAAAAGTACTGTGATACTAATAAATAAATGTATATAAGGGACCGGATCAAAATTAGCAAGGGCCCGGATTTGGCCCGCGGGCCTCGAGTTTGACATATATCGCGTCCAGAAACGGACTATATTTACTATACTCTAGATTAGTTCAGCTAAACCACCAGAATCTTTGTAGTTGTAGTTTTTTTCTCGGGTCCTGCCTCAATCACCCACCACTCAGCATGGCTCTTGTATATATTTGTTGTTATTTTCTATATTTATATTTTTCCATCTGTATTTATATTTTTTCCATCTGTATTTATATATATTTTTTCCATTCCAAGTACTTACTTTTCAATATTATTTATATTATGGTCACACTTAAATATCATTTATATTATGGTTAATTACTTTTGCTGTTATGTAATTACATATTTTTCAATCTAATTTCACGTCAATTACTTACTTATATTACAGTATTTTTTTTTTTGCACTATGGCCACCTCACTTTACTTAAATACTTTTTATATAATGCCCCTTTACATTCATTCAGTGTTTTTTGCACATTGTCTGTTGTTTGCCTGTTGTTTGTTTGGTTGTTTGTTGGTTTGTTTTTGTTGTGGATAAACTGCTGCTGTAATAAGTGAATTTCCCCATTGTGGGATGAATAAAGTATAATGTAATCTAATCTAATCTATGTATCTTATCTTTAGTAGCAGAAGACACGGCATCTATCGTGGACGTTTAGTTCAACCAGCCGGCTTTGAACTTTGTTACATTTCTCATCATCTGAGCTGCGATGATCCTTTAATGCAGGGATCTTCAACAGGGGGTCCAGGACCCCTAGGGGGTCCTCAGAGTCAATGCAAGGGGGCCTCCAAATTATTGTTAATTTTAGTTTTTTTTTTTTCAATGAATCCAACATATTATTAGCAAATATTAATACTCCACATGATAGGCTTACTGGCCTAGTCACTGAGGTAGCCATCCACAGATACAGTTAATCCTGAGGATTCACTGTGCCACATTTAAACACATTTAAAATGAAAACATTCATAAGGCAACATTTGTTTTACATTTTAAACGCTTAGTATTCCATGCAAAAAAGGTGTATATATATATATATATATATATATATATATACATATATATATATATATATATATATATATATATATATATATATATAAAGGCTTTAGGCTGCCCACATGTTATTGTAGGTTCAATTTAATATGCAACTTCATTTTATACAATATACAGTACAGGCCAAAAGTTTGGACACACCTTCTCATTCAATGTGTTTCTTTATTTTCATGACTATTTACATTGTAGATTCTCACTGAAGGCATCAAAACTATGAATGAACACATATGGAATTATGTACTTAACAAAAAGTGTGAAATAACTGAAAACATGTCTTATATTTTAGATTCTTCAAAGTAGCCACCCTTTGCTTTTTTTGATAACTCTGCAAACCCTTGGTGTTCTCTCAATGAGCTTCATGAGGTAGTCACCTGAAATGGTTTTACCTTCACAGGTGTGCTTTGTCAGGGTTAATTAGTGGAATTATTTCCCTTATTAATAAAAAAGAAGAGGGTGCCACCTGAAAAGAATCTAAAATATAAGACATGTTTTCAGTTATTTCACACTTTTTTGTTAAGTACATAATTCCATATGTGTTCATTCATAGTTTTGATGCCTTCAGTGAGAATCTACAATGTAAATAGTCATGAAAATAAAAAGGGAACACATTGAATGAGAAGGTGTGTCCAAACGTTTGGCCTGTACTGTATGTATAAGAGGGTCCCTGATCCATCTCTCTTTCAGTTAGGGGGTCCTTGGCTTTAAAAACGTTGAAGACCCCTGGTTTAACGTATACTGTATCTGAGCTGCAGAAGCGAATCCATGCGGGTTTAATTTCCTGCTGAGGTGATTTTGTGTTTGTCCGTGAGAAACAGAGGCAGCTGCTCCGACACAAGGTGATTTACCACCGTAATATCTCACCGACTGCATCAGCACAGATTTATGATGCACACGGGGAGGCTTATATCAGCGGAGGAGGAGGAGGAGGTAATGAGTCCTCTGAGGACCATCACTCTGTCTGACTTCCTGATGACTCAGTCTGTTTCTACAGAAATTGCAGCTGGGTACGATAGAAATGTTTCCGCACTAGTGCCGACATGATGCCTGCATATATTTTGAGAAATATATAACCGTTGTTTTATCTACAAAACCTTTTCTTTATTTTACATTTGAAGCAAAACTGGTTACACTTTACTTGAAGGTACTGGTACAGGCCAAAAGTTTGGACACACCTTCTCATTCAATGTGTTTCCTTTTTTATTTTCATGACTATTTACATTGTAGATTCTCACTGAAGGCATCAAAACTATGAATGAACACATATGGAATTATGTACTTAACAAAAAAGTGTGAAATAACTGAAAACATGTCTTATATTTTAGATTCTTCAAAGTAGCCACCCTTTGCTTTTTTTGATAACTCTGCAAACCCTTGGTGTTCTCTCAATGAGCTTCATGAGGTAGTCACCTGAAATGGTTTTACCTTCACAGGTGTGCTTTGTCAGGGTTCATTAGTGGAAGTTTTTCCCTTATTAATAAAAATGCACTCTTTAGGCACTCTCCGTTGACTTGCGAGCTGGAAAAACCAAAATCTGGTCAGGCCAATCACATCGTGTATAGAGTGGGTGGGCGGGGCTTATGGCTGCTGCTGCTGCTGGTGAACATCGGTCATCTGGAAGACTTGGAGTTCAGCTTTTCTTTGAGAAAAGAACAAAGAACGGCACTGAAGTCATTCCTAAAAAAGGGAAGATGTGTTCGGAGTTTTGCCGACCGGATACGGCAAAAGTTTAAAATTTAATCTATCAACTAGCTCCGCTACCTTCTTCGTTGCTCTGATTGGTTGTAACGCTATCCTATTACGTGCAGAGGGAATTTGAAAGACAACCGTTTATCCCGCCCCCCTCGGATTGAGCTCCGTCAATGGTGAGTTCCCAAGACCTCAACATCTGGATGTGGGTCTGATGCTTGTCAGGCTATCTAATAATATCACTCTTATGTAGATACCTTCAAGTGAAGTGTTACCGCAAAACTTGTCGAATGTTAAATCTTGTCTGAACACAAGCAGCCGTTCAAAAAAATTTTGTCTGAATGAAACTAGTGATGATTTAAAATCTAACAGATCAAACGAAAATTTGATTATTAATTTTAAATTAACAGCCACAGCAGCAGTTAAAGCTCATTTATACTGTGATATGTGACTCGTGTCTAACTCATGTGTTGTTTAAATGTCTAAATCAGAAATATGGGTTTCTTTTTAACTATACCTAGTTTGGATTACCTAAAAAATAACACAGATGATTCCATACAATGCACTTTGCAAGTACAACAAAAGCTCGGTTCTCTACTTTAATTGAATTTTGGGTATAATACGAAACCAAAACCTCCATCTTTCTCCGATGATAAAATAATATTTTCCCCATCATTCTCTCTCTTTGGGGAGGGAGGTGTGTTCAGGTGCATTCTGGGCGTGCTGGTCTTACAGGGAGGTGTGTTCAGGTGCATTCTGGGTGTGCTGGTCTGACAGGGAGGTGTGTTCAGGTGCATTCTGGGCGTATTGCTATCTTGAGGCAGCGGGAAGTGATCGCCCCATTGACCAACAAAAACCTGGTCTAAAGTCAATAACGCAGCATTTCATTGTTATTTTAACAGAGCATTAGTAAAATGCTCCTAGGCTCGTGCACAGCGCACACACACTATGCTTGTTACACACACAGGGACACACACACACACACACACACACACACACACACACACAGCAGCACACACACACACACACACACACACACACACACACACACACACACACACACAGCAGCACACACACACATGCACAAGATTACAAATAAAAATATTACGTTTTATCTAACATTAGCACCACTGTCTCTCTCTCTCTCTCTCTCTCTCTCTCTCTCTCTGTTCTTTCTCTAGCTCTTTGCTCCACCACTTTGTTTTATCTATCCCGTTAGCACCTCTCCACATAGCGCTCTAGGATACTGTAGCAGTAGCTGTTGAGACACAGATTCTGAATGCGTTGTATACACTGCTGTGCATGTAAACACTACTCATTGTACATGAACATACAGACTGAAATTAGATTTTTCAAACTCTATAGCGGTGGAAATCAACATTTGCAAGCCTTAACTTTGAATCAGGCAATGTAAAAAAAAAAATATTTTTAAGTTAATTTAGTTAATAATGAAAATAAAACTTTCAAATTGTGATTTTGATGTATATAAACACATCTAAACCTCCAACAGCCTGTTTTGTGCGCACGTCCTCTGAAACTAAAAGTAGTCCTCACAAAGATAGATAAACGAGGTCACACACACACACACACACACACGCAGAGCAGCAGTCAGGTGTCAGGAGACCTGCTATAACCTGTGTCATATGTGGCGCTGTTGCTGTGGATTACCGTCTCCTGTCGCTATGGTGACAGAAACGAAATGTTCCTTTGGTCACAGCGTCTGTCTACACACACACACACACACACACACACACACACACACACACACACACAACCCACATCCTGTTTCTCTCTGCACTTACTAACCTAATCAATACATTAATAGGTCAAATGGAAACTGGAACAGCTATAAAAGCAGATGCAACACGTACACACACATGCACACACACATGCACACACACACACACACACACACACACACACACACACACACACACACACACACACACACCTGTGATGTAACTGCGTTGACAAAAAGGTATACGATAAACAACAGCGACCTCATTCTGCACCACAACGATAAATCAGCACATACGACACACATGGGACACACATATATCTCTCTCTATCTTCCTCTCTCTGTCTCTATCCAACCCTCTCTCTCTCTCTCTCTGTCTGTCTGTCTGTTTATTTGATGTCTGGGTTTCTGGTCCTTACCTGGGCGGTGTGGATCAGCGCGGTGCTGAGCAGCAGGAGCCTGAGAGACGCCATGCTACTGACTGACTGAACACACACACAAACACACACTGACTCATCTGATAACAGAGAGAGGGAGAGGGAGGGGGAGGAGCGATGACGAAGGAGAGGGGGCGAGAGGTATTGAACAGATGAGGAAAGAGAGGAAGGAGAAAAAAAATTACAAGGGGGAGGAGAGAGGGAGAGGAGAGCCAATGGATGAGATAGGAGCACCAGGGAGAAGGCAAGACCTCAAGGAGAGAGAGAGAGAGAGAGAGAGAGGGAGAGAGAGAGGGAGAGAGGGAGGGGGAGAGAGAGAGAGAGAGGGAGAAGGCAAGGACACAAGGAGAGAGAGAGAGAGAAGGCAAGGACACAAGGAGAGAGAGAGGGAGAAGGCAAGGACACAAGGAGAGAGAGAGGGAGAAGGCAAGGACACAAGGAGAGAGAGGGAGAAGGCAAGGACACAAGGAGAGCGGAGAAGGCAAGGACACAAGGAGAGAGAGAGGGAGAAGGCACAGACACAAGGAGAGAGATGGAGAAGGCAAGGACACAAGGAGAGAGAGAGAAGGGACACAAGGAGAGAGAGGGAGAAGGCAAGGACACAAGGAGAGAGAGAGAGGGAGAAGGCAAGGACACAAGGAGAGAGAGAGGGAGAAGGCAAGGACACAAGGAGAGAGAGAGGGAGAAGGCAAGGACACAAGGAGAGAGAGAGAGAAGGCAAGGACACAAGGAGAGAGATGGAGAAGGCAAGGACACAAGGAGAGAGATGGAGAAGGCAAGGACACAAGGAGAGAGAGAGGGAGAAGGCATGGACACAAGGAGAGAGGGAGGGACAGGGTGGACACAAACCACAGTAGGAAGGAAGGTCATGGAGTGAATGGAAGGAATAAAAGGGAATGGCCGATAAGGAAGAAGAAAAGGAAAGGAGGAGGGAGAAGGATGGAGATAGGAGAAAGAGTGGAGGGAGGAAGAGGAAGATAAAGAGAGGGAGGCAGAAGAAGGAAGAGAAGGAAGATAAAATGGAGGAGAGAGGGAGACAAGGAAGGGAAGGAAAAGAGGAAGAGATGCAAATAAGAAGGAAAAGAGGGAGGAGAAATGGAGAGAGGAGGAGTGGACAAGAGGAAAGTGAGGAGTGGAGAAGAGGGGACAGGAGAAGGGAGAAGGGGTGAAAGGAGGAGAGGAGGAGAGAGGGAGAGAGAGGAGGAGAGGAAGGAGGGAGGAAGAGGAGGAGTGGATGGAAGGAGGAAGGGGAGGAGGAGGAGGAGGGAAGAGAGGGAGGAGGGGAGGAGAGGGAGGAGGAGGAGGAAGGAGGAGGAAGGAGAGAGGGAGGAGAGGAGGAGAGGGAGAGAGGGGAGGGGGGAGGATGGAGAAAGAGGGGAGGAGGAAGGAGAAGGAGAGAGGAGAGGGAAGAGAGGAATGGAGGGAGGGAGGGAGGAGAAGAGGGGGAGGATGGAGGGAGGAGAGGAGAGGAGGAAGAGGGAGGATGGAGGAGAGGAGAGGGAGGAGGAAGAGGGAGGGAAGGAGGAGGAAAGGAGGAAGAGGGGGAGGGGGGAGGAGGGAGAGGAGAGAGGGGAGGAGGAAGAGGGAGGAAGAGGGAGGGAGGGGAGAGAGGTGAGAGGGGAGGAGAGGAGTGGAGGGAGGGAGGAGGAGGGAAGGAAGAGGGGAGGATGGAGGGAGGAGAGAGGGAGGAGAGGAGGAAGGAAGGGAGGGAGGAGGAAGAGGGAGGAGAGAGGGAGGATGGAGGAAGAGGGAGGAGGGAGAGGGAGGAGGGAAGAGGGAGAGGGAGGAGAAGAGGAGGGAGAGGGAAAGGAAGGATGGAGAGGAGGGAGGATGGAAGGAAGGGGAGGATGGAGGGAGAGGGAGAGGGGAGGGAGGGAGGGAGGAAGAGGGAGGAGGAGAGGAGGAGAGGGAGGAGGAGGAGGGGAAGAGGAGGAGGAAAAGAGGAGGATGGAGGGAGGAGAGGGGAGGAGGGAGGGAGAGGGAGGGAGGAGGGAGGAAGGGGAGGATGGAGGGGAGAAGGAGGGAGGGGGAGGGAGGAAGAGAGGGAGGATGGAGGGAGAAGAGAGGGAGGGCGGATGGAGGAAAGAGGAGAGAGGGAGGAGATGAGTGAGAAGAGGAGAGAGGGAGGAGGAGAGGGAGGAGAGGAGGGGGAGAAGAGGGGAGGATGGAGAGGGAGAAGAGAGGAGGAGAGAGAGGGAGGGTGGAGGGAGAGGAGAGAGGGAGGAGATGAGTGAGAAGAGGAGAGGATGGAGAGGGAGAAGAGAGGGACGAGAGAGGAGGATGAGGAGGGGAGGAGAGGGAGGAGGGTGAGTGAGAGAAGAGGAGGATGGAGAGGGAGAAGAGAGGGACGAGAGAGGGAGGACGGAGGGAGGGAAGAGAGGGAGGAGATGAGTGAGAAGAGGAGAGAGGGAGGAGATGAGTGAGAAGAGGGGAGAGGAGGAGGGAGGGGAGGGAGAAGAGGGGGAGAGGGAGGATGGAGGGAGAGGAGGAGGAGGATGAGGAGAAGAGGGGAGGAGAGGAGAGGAGAATGGAAGAGAAAGAGGGCAGAGGGAGGACGTGAGGAGGAGAGAGGGAGGAGATGAGTGAGAAGAGGAGAGGAAGGAAGGAGATGGAATCAGGGAGAACCCTAGGGCAGAGGGTGGAGGAGGAGAGAGGGAGGAGAGAGGAAGGAAGGAAGGCCAGGAAACATCCGACAGAGAGAATGAGGAGGAAAGGAGGAGACGACTGGAGAGTGGAGGAAAGGGAAGAGAGGAAGATGAGAGGAAGGCGCTTGGCACTGCTCCTGCTCCTGCCAAATGGGTAGACACCAAGACAACCACCCAGCACATACGAATACACAGCATAATGTGGAACGAAGGAGGGGAGACACACAGCACCACAAACCACAGCCAGACACGGACGAACAGACGACGACAGCACAACACACAGTGGCCCCCAGCACACACACACACACACACACACATACACACACACACCACGCAAAGCATGGACACACACACACAGAAGCAAGCATGGGTGTGAGAGGAGGAGGAGAGAGGAGAGGAGAAGAAAGAAAGAAAGAGAAAGAGGAGGAAGAGAAGAAGAAAAAAGAAGATAGGATAAAGAAAAGAAATAAAGATAGTAAAACGGAAGAAAAAATACAGTAGAGAAAGGAAAGAGTGATGAAGAGAAAAGGGTAAAAAAAAAATATGGACAGGTAATGACACACACACACACACACACACACACACAGACAGACACACACACACACACACACAGACACACACACATACATACACATACACACAAACATACACACATACAAAAAAAACAGAAAAAAACCAAAGAGGAGAGAAGCCATGGACACACACACACACACCACACACACAGGAGAACAGGAATCACACTGATCACACACAACACGAGAAACACACATGAGGGAAGAGGACCAGACACACGCCTCCTTTCCCCCGAAGAAGAAGGACACAAAGAAAAACATAAAGCATGTATTTTTCAGGCTCCACAACTTGAAACAGCTCATGGCAGCTGCTGTTGGGATGGAGAGGGAGACAGATAAACAAATAAATACATAAACAAACCCTGCCCACTAAGCCTTTAAGATGGGGACACACATAAGAGTTGAGGGAGCCCGGGAAACTTGGGATGGAAGGAGTGATTGGGACACAGATAGCATGTGGTTCTTTTAGTGGAAGCGATTCTTGACACAATGGTGGACCCCGACTTCACTTTAAGGTCACGGTTGGACTCAATTTTCGTTTTTTTAAAAGATTATTTTTTGGGCCATTTAAGGCCTTTACAGCTGAATATATAAGAGGAGACATGGACGGGAAGGACAGCGCCACAAATAAGGACGAACCCGTGGCCACACAAGGACTGAGCTGCATGGGACTTATCGCCAACCAGTGGGACACAGCTTGGTCTCACAGTGCCCGCACCAGCAGGTGACAATGCTACAATGAGGGCACTAGAGGGCAGAAAGTACTTGCAACATCAGTCTCAGGTTACGAGGCTGAATTAACGCATCGCTGTTAACGGGCCATGTACGCTTCATGGGTCTTGTTGAGCCCACACCCTTTCCTTCGTTTTTTTTGTTGCCAGAATCCCCTAATGGAGGGCCCACACCGCCACGGGTGACTTAGTGAAGTGGAGGAGGCGTTCTGTTGTTTCTCCTCATCTTGACCCTGCAGTGGCCATAGAAAAGAGTGACAATCTAGACAGCACGCGAACGACAAGTAGCACCCAGCAAGTTAGCAGGCACAGGCAGCACCAGACTTTACCCCGTCTTTAGTAGCAGGCTACAAAGCACAACGGAAGGTACACTGTGTTTTACAGCAGTTATAAGGAAGATGAACGACGCTACACTGTGTCTAGGTAGGCTAGCATGAAGCAACAACGGTAACTCGTCTTTAGAGACAGGCACCAGTCAGTAGACACTGCGTAAACACAGTCTTTAGAAAGGCACAGTGAAAGCATAAACGAATGACACTTTATATAAAAGTAGTAGTGCAGCCGCTGAAGGAAAGTAATGGCCCCAGGTTTTAAAGGTGGCACAGCGAACGGTTAAGGCACAAGGTGGCATGAGGGAAAGGCAACAGAGACTAGGAAGTTGTAGGTTCATGAAGTGGCACGTGAGGCATAGCCGCTAAGCTAACGCTACACTGTGTCTTTAGCTGTAGGGCTTTTGTTGCTAAGCTAACGTTACACTGTGTTTTTAGCTAAAGGCTACCACCCGCCATGCTTTTTGCTTTGTGTGTGTGTGTTTTTTTCTTTGGTTGTGGCATAGTAGGTAGCTAGGTGTGAAAGAATGGGTGGTTGGGACTCACCATCCTGCTCCTCATTTCGATAAATTTTCGATATATAATCTAAATCGTGAAACCCCTAGTTTCATCAAATTACTTCGAACTAACTGACACACAGAAACCTGGCAGAAGATACAGGTTGGTTTTCGGTCTCGGTCTCGGTTTTTTGTAAGTTCAATACGATGTTTAATAAGCCGACTCATTCATTTAAAGCTGATTTGTCATTTCTATTAGAAAGTTTACAGTTCGGTCTGCTTATGACGGTGAAAGGTCTGTTTCTTATGGTTTGTATTTAATACAGCCGGAGCTTTAGTCCCGATAATTCCCCGTGGAAAGTTTCCACCTTGAATATTCGTAGAATTTTGCAACTGTAGGTAGGACATTTTGTACCTCTTTGACTAAATCTGTCAACAGCTAACACGCTATGCTAACTTATTTTCAAAAGTTGCATTTATTTGTTCGATGTAGCCTCCTCTCTGTCAATTATCAATAATAATAATAATGATATAACAAAGTGTACAATAAAAAGTATTAATAAGTCACAATAAATCATAATAATCATATTCAGACGGACGTTTTCTGCCCTCCACAGTCGCTGTGATCTGAGAGGTGCAGCAGGAATGTAACAGACTGCCCGTTAATCAAACACACAAACTGCAATGACGGGAGCCATTTTGGATCCAGTTTCCAGCCGCCACCACCATGAAGTTGTCACTGCCCGATGTGAGTTGTGCATGCGTCACTTTGCGACAAGTAGCCTCCGATATACTGTCTATGGTTTTGAGCTAACTTTAGCAATCAAACAATCATAGATAGCTAAAACTAGTGCCCTATATTTAGGGCACTAGCTTAAACGTTTTTTAAATGACTGCTAGCTAAGATGCTAACGGCGTTTTGTGCTAACGTTAGCAATCAAGCAGCCTACTAGATTCTAACGGCATTTTGAGCTAATGTTAGCAATCAAGTAGCCTACTAGATGCTAACGGCATTTTGAGCTAACGTTAGCAATCTAACAATCATAGATAGCTAAAACTTTTTGGAAATTATTATTATTTGTAAAGAGAAACATTTATTATTTTACGGATTTCACAAATTTCAGTAAGACACGTTATGCCGTAAACAGTTTAAATCTGAGCATGCGCGACTCACATCGGGCTGTGACAAAGCCATGAAGTCCAGACTGGGTTTACTGCGTCTCCAGAGTGACATCACTTCCTGTGTTGATATTTACATGCAGCAAGACAAACGGCAAAACAGCTGGGAGGTGATGTTTGGGCGGACGCAGAGAGGTTGTCGTTTTTTTGGCTCCAGTTTGACACTGGTTTGGATCTGATTGGTGTCCGGTGTGTGAACCCAGTCTGAACAGCTTCGTGATTGGCCGATGTAAAGCTGATCCATCCCACCCGGTCTCACGGCAGTTCGTGAAATGGTCACGTTATTTTAAATTTATTGATACGTGTTCATGGGGACGTTTTTGTCGGTGTGGGGGGGGGGGTTTCACGGTGGCCAGCACGAAATGGTCTACAGCAGGGGTCACCAACCTTTTCTAAACTGAGAGCTACTTCATGGGTATTGAGTCATACGAAGGGCTACCAGTTTGATACACTCTTCTGAAATAACTGTGCTCAGTTTGCCTTTAGTTATATATGATTATTAATAGTTATATATGGTTATTAATGATTAATGATGCTCATCTATGTGAAGACACTGATCATGTTAATGATTTCTCACAATAATTATCAACAATGACTTAACAAGGTGGGAAACAGATAATATCAATATTCAATTTTCATTTTTAGAACAGGCCTGAGGGCTACTCATGTGGTCCTTGGGGGCTACCTGGTGCCCGCGGGCACCGCGTTGGTGGCCCCTGGTCTATAGGGAGCAAACGCAAACGCCTCACACGCCAGGACACGGCCGCAGGGGAACGCGCGACAATAACGCGATGGCGGCGGTTGGGGTTTAGGAAAAAAACAACGGTGTTGGCGCACATTTGTTCCTTTGTTTGGTCTGTAATTCACACGTGGCATCGGTGTAGATGCGTGTTTTTAAACAAACATTTGCCAATGAATAACTTGTCCAAGAGTTCAAACTTAAAGTTGGATATGGCCGTTATTATATTATTTATTTATTTTTATTTAGTTATTGTATTATTTGGTTATTATATGGCCGATATAAACCGTTTATTTTAAGTAAACAGCAAAATAATAATTCTTCTTTTAATCTCAACCACGTTATCATACACGTAACCGCGCGCAACACAGCTGAAGCAATTAGGCCACATTTAAATAAACGTTTCCACCCCCCAGCGTCACACGCTGATTGCCAATTAAATGGCTCCAACGAACGGGGAAAGGACGCCTCACAATAACGGGACGCGACCCCCGGCCTCTGGCGTGAAAGTCCTGAATTGTTTGACCCACTCCCACCCCCAACCAATCCCCTTACTCAGATTTTTCGGCATTTCATAACTACTCGCTGCCGTAGTCGTGCTGTGACCACGACATATGCCTCCCATTGAAATACATTAGTTTACATTTTACATTTTCGTGCTGGTCACCACGAAAAAAAACGACAAAAAACGTCCCAACGTGAACAAGTATCAATAGATTACATAACATGACCATTTCACGAAGTGCCGTGAGACTTGGTTGGATCCTCGGGAGGGGAGGGGGGGGTGGTATATAACGAGGGGGGGGGGGTTGGATCATTGGGTTCAATAGGAAACATGAAGAAACAGTAGAGTCTATATTATATATATCTGTTCAAAGTGATATCTATACAACACAAACATACATTCTCTCCACAGATTAATATGAATAACTCTTTTCAACATCGTCACTTGGTTTCGGAAGGTTTCTATTCGTCGGAGTTGTTGTTGTTGTTGTTGTCGTTGTTGTTGTTTTGGTGCTCGCTTGGTTCAAGTTGTGCATTTGCTATTTATAACTCTCTTTTTTTTTTTTTTATCCTTTACACATCGATTCATTTATAGTGAACATTTAAAACCCCATCCCTCTTTTAACCCTCCCTTCCCCTCCCCCATTGACTTTGCAGACAGACAGGAGTGTTGCATTGTGGGTAGTTTGCAGGCGACCCACTGGTGGTTTACTCCGGTGTTTTCTGTGAAGAAAAGACAATCATGTAAATATGACACGTAGTCATGTCAAGCCTTTTATATATAAGATAAGTATCACTGAGTACGTTTACATGCACGCTAAAGGCTGTCAGCTCCACGCCATCGCTACGTCTTCGCTCCTACGGTGTCGTGACCCTTCGCGGTGCATTTCACCGCCACAACGCTAGGGGGGCGATAAGTCTGAGGTTATTTGCGAGGTGTCTGCCAGCCAGTTTATGTTATGTTAGCAAGCAAACTTTAGCACAACTGCCCACAAAGTACTAGCCTCGTGGGACCGTCCTGATCTGGCGAGCTCCAGTTTTCTACTCCCAGATCAGTCTGGCATCTTGAGATGAGAGAAAATTTGGAGCCGTTCGCCAAACGACCGACCAATCAGCGTTGAGTTTTGAGGCGGGTTTAGGTGTGACGCAGCGAGAAGCGACTGTTCGGTCTGAACAACGTGGCGGCTTCCACGGAGGAGATGAGCGTAGCTATCGCAGCGAGTTTTATCTGAATTAGAAAGTATTCCTTCATTGGAAGAAGAGCTAAAAAAAACAGCACTGGAGGCTTTTCTCGGAGGAAAAGATGTTTCTGCTCTTCTCCCGACTGGTTTCGGCAAGAGTTTGATCTGATTGGTTGATTTGACCCGTCTATCACCAACTATAGGTGCTGATAGACAGATGGTTTATCCAATCAGATAACCAGGATTTTCGCCCCTTCACAAAAGTTCTCCAACGGAAAGTTCCCAGATGGATATGCCGAGCTGGGGCTCTGCACCAATCACAACCGTTGAGGCAGGTTTTACAACTCAGCATGACGGCCACCGAAGCGCAGCATCACCCTGATCGTTGTTCCTGATTGGTTGAAGGACTATCCAATGGCGCCCAGAGGCATTTGAGCGGCGTCCGTTGGTGACGCCCCTTTGGAAATGGGCTGTGAATGAAGCTTCCCCAGACCCTCTCCCGGTTACAGCTGAGAATGGTCTGGTGTCAACCTGGCTAGTAAACAGCATATTCCGGTTAGATATTCAGAATAAGGCCTTTTTCAGAATATAGCATTTTCAGATTAAGACATGTGGGATATTCCGGTATTATTTGGGTTTTAGAGGCATTCTATTGGACATATATACACAGCGCATTCAGAATATGCGTCTCAATCAGGGTTTTTACTGCAGTTTATGGTCAGCTCTGTGCGTTGCTGTGGTTGCTGTACACAAACCAACCAGCCAACAGTTTGCAAGGCTGCAGACCCGATAAGAAGGAGAAACACAGCTACTTTTATACATTATCAAAGACTTGGATATCAACAGGTTTTTGGATATGAGTCAACCTTTTCTAGAATCTGGTTGAAGGAATGAAAGAAGGAGGCTGTGTTCGCACGGTCCAACCAGTCCACCACCGCTGGAAAACTTTGAAAAAATTGTATTTTGCACTGCTGCATGTAAACGGGAATATTAGTAAGAATATTCCCATTCATTAGCCATGTAAACAGCTTAGTCAGGATATCGTCTTTTTAGGAATAAGGGCAAAAACCGGAACATTATGTGCATGTAAACGTAGTCACTGTTAATTTTATCAACAACAATATGTACAAAATATTAGTTTGAAGCACAAAAAATGTAACAAGAACTACAATACGCTTTCTATTTTCCACCAATGAATAAAAACAAAAACGATAATGTGACAAATTAACTTTCGTATTCGTCTGCGGAGTCACATTGTAGCTTCTGACCACAGCCTGTATTTTAAGATTGGATGAAGCGTCTCCACTTCCTCCCATTGTACAAAGTGAAGCCAAAATCTTTCCAGATCCAGGCGCTGCCATCTGGTAATTTTGGAGACAGAGTCTGCGCGGTAGTGATACGGCAGAGAAGCCGCAGTATCAAAAGTCCCATACATACTGACCCTTTGTCTGCAGAAAACACAACACACAGCTAACATACTGCAGATGAAACTACATATTTGTGTTTACATCTGTAGTTTTATTCAAACAGGAGGAAATAGTGACTTTCTTGGGGACTACTTTCAGTGGCGGATTAATCCACATTTGGTGCTCTTTAGTGAGTATTTGTGGCAGCAGGACGATGTGTGTGGGATTGAGTCAGAATAAACTACAGTGTGTGTGTTCGGTGATGAAGGAACATGTCAGCCTGGGTAACAGTGTGGCTCACTTTAAGATATTTTTTGGGCATTTTAGCCTTTAATAGATAGGACAGCAGGAAAGGGGTGAGAAAGAGGGGGAAGACATGCAGCAAATGGCCACAGGTCGGACTCGAACCCTGAGCCGCTGTGTCTAGGACTGAGCCTTTGCATATGGGCGCCTGCTCTACCAGGTGAGCTACCCAGACACCCCTGATGTGTTTTTTTGGGGGCTTTTCCCTTTATTTTGAATGTGGATAGATATGAAAGGGGGAGATAGATGGGGGATGACACGCAGCAAAGGGCAGCAGGTCGGATTCGAACCCTGCGCCAACTGCGCAGGACTCAGCCAACATGCAGCGAACGCTCTGACTGGGTGAGCTAGAGGCCGCCGATATGTTTTTAATGTTCAGGCTGTGATACACACACAATACTTATTAGTAGGGGTGGTACGGTTCATGAAAAAACACCCGAACCGCTCGGTTCGCTAGTCTCGGTTCGGAGCGTGTGTGTACCGCACGGTTCGTAAGTACACTGTTAAGCTGAACTAACCTCTTACTGCCGTAGTGTCCACTTTATACACCTATGTTAAAACACTAACTGGAAATGACGAGCGGGATGGGCGTGACAAACGCAACCCATGGCAGCTGATTGGACGATCGCGTCACATGGGTCTGGCTGGTCCCTAATTTCAAAACAGACTGTCATGGCGGCTCGTTCAGAATACGATCTCATATTGTACTAAAATAGTTCAACGAAACGTGTTTCTGAAAACATTTTAAGCAAGAAATAGGCCGTGCAGTTGCTGAATCTGTCTTCATTTCAGATCGACAGAGGTCAGTTTAAAAGATTTTTGTCAGATTTTGAGAGGCACCGAGCCGACCGCTCCTCAAGTGGCGTGCTGCTGCTGCAGGTCACGTCACCTGCAGAAATGTCCAGTGGGAGAGAGGCTGCCCGGAGCTGGAGGATGCACCAGCGTCGTTTATAGTCTGGTGTGTGGGAACATTTTGGATTTAATGGTACCTATGATGAAATAAAACAATATATAGAACTGCCACTGTGTGCATGTTTTGTGCAACATGCATTCAATATGCTAATTTTAGCTATATATCATATGCTGAAGTATATTCTGGAGCGTTAAAGATTAAAAGAAAAAATAACAAGAACCGTACTGAACCGAAAACCGTGACCCTTAAACCGTGATACAAACCGAACCGTGGGTTTTGTGAACCGTACCACCCCTACTTATTAGTAAATACATTTTCAAATTGGTTTGAATCTGAATAGAATGTCACCAAAGTTATCATTTAAAATGAGTTAAATGAATCAGGCAATCAAGCAGGGATTGGTTCCACTTCCTGTGTGACTAACCTGCTTCCTGTCAGTTCACATCTGATTGGCGAAGGAGGTGGGCGCCCCCTGACCGTACTCTGCATCCTGGAGGAAACACAACAGCAAACAGGATGATTCACAGCAACTGTTGCAGGTTTTTTTTTTTTGCCGTTTGTCTATTTTGATCTCCTCAGAACAGTCCTAAGAACTGTGTTTAACTATAGACCAAATCACCGTGACGTCGCGCCAACACAAACATCCCTTCCTGGTGGACAAATGACAGTTGATTTGAATTATGGAGATATGTGAAATGTCATTTTCAGCCGTAACTGTAACGTTTAGAGATATCTAGTTAAACATGGAGGTCTGACGTGTCTGTGGTCTCTGCTGGGATTGTTTTCTGTCCCGTGTTGCTTTGCTTTGCTACATCTTTGATAAATCAAATCTAGCCAAAAATGATTGTGATTGGTTTAAAGAAATGCCAATAAACCAAAGCACGTTTTGTTGGACTAGCCAGACCTTCCTCTGAAATGCTGTGGAGGAAGGTCTGGCAAAGTGAAACTATAACCCAAATCAAACCAGTCAGTCACCTTCTGTTGAAGCAGGTCTTACATGCTTAAAGGTCCCATGAAATGGTGCTCTTTGGATGCTTTTATATAGACCTTAGTGGTCCCCTAATACTGTATCTGAAGTCTCTTTTATATAGACCTTAGTGGTCCCCTAATACTGTATCTGAAGTCTCTTTTATATAGACCTTAGTGGTCCCCTAATACTGTATCTGAAGTCTCTTTTATATAGACCTTAGTGGTCCCCTAATACTGTATCTGAAGTCGCTTTTATATAGACCTTAGCGGTCCCCTAATACTGTATCTGAAGTCTCTTTTATATAGGCAGGCTGGGGCAACGTATATTAATGTTAAAAAACCTCATAAAGTGAAATTTTCAAAAGTTTTGTGTTTATTAATTAGCAGTTTGGCTGATCACCTGGTTGTATCCTTGCTGGCTGTAATCGGGTTGGTAGCCTCCCTGGTTGCTGGCGTACGGGTCTTGTTCGTACGCCCCCTGCTGGCCGTAAGCGTCTGGTGCAGCAGCTTTCTCCTGAGGAGGTGGAGCTCGCATGAAGGGAGCGATGATGCCTGTCTCCTTAAAGACGAACCACAGGTTTCCCACCCACAGGACCAAGTTAATAAAACCAAAAGCCTGGAGGAAGAGAGGAGGAAGTAAATTCTTATTAGACACAGTTAGAAACATAACGGGTCAATATGATACCTGAGTTTCAGTGACGATGCCAAAATGATAGTTTGCAGTACCTTAGTTTGAGGAATATTAATTATATTAACAAAAAATATAATATTAGTGCTGTCAAACGATTACAATATTTAAATGCGATTAATCGCATTAACGTCATAGTTAACTCGCAATTAATCACATATTTTTATCTATTCTAAATGTCCCTTGATTTCTTTTGGTCTCATTATTTCTTCTCATTTTAATGCTCTTATCAACATGGAAAAGTGAATCGGCTTGCTCTGTGCTCGGCCATTAGCTGTGGGCTCGGCCATCAGCTGTGCGCTCGGCCATCAGCTGTGCGCTCGGCCATCAGCTGTGCGCTCGGTCATCAGCTGTGCGCTCGGTCATCAGCTGTGCGCTCGGCCATCAGCTGTGCGCTCGGCCATCAGCTGTGCGCTCGGCCATCAGCTGTGCGCTCGGCCATCAGCTGTGCGCTCGGCCATCAGCTGTGCGCTCGGCCATCAGCTGTGCGCTCGGTCATCAGCTGTGCGCTCGGCCATCAGCTGTGCGCTCGGCCATCAGCTGTGCGCTCGGCATAATTGGGCTCGGCCATCAGCTGTGCGCGCGTCCATCAGCGCTCGGTCATCAGCTGTGCGCGGCCATCAGCTGTGCGCTCGGCCATCAGCTGTGCGCTCGGCCATCAGCTGTGCGCTCGGCCATCAGGTGGTATTTCAGACTGGACGTGCTGCGGTGATAGCTCAGTTCACAACTACCAAACACACACAGATCACTTTGGTCTTGTCAATGGAACCATTTGGCAACTTTTTAAAAGTAAACTTTCCATTCAGAATCTTATTGGCGTCCATTTCAGCGTCTTGTGCTCGCCATCCGCTGACGTTAGCCTGCTACTCTTTGACGTTAGCCTGCTACTCTTTGACGTTAGCCTGCTACTCTTTGACGTTAGCCTGCTACTCTTTGACGTTAGCCTACTACTCTTTGACGTTAGCCTGCTACTCTTTGATGTTAGCCTGCTACTCTTTGACGTTAGCCTACTACTCTTTGACGTTAGCCTGCTACTCTTTGACGTTAGCCTGCTACTCTTTGACGTTAGCCTGCTACTCTTTGACGTTAGCCTGCTACTCTTTGACGTTAGCCTGCTACTCTTTGACGTTAGCCTACTACTCTTTGACGTTAGCCTGCTACTCTTTGATGTTAGCCTGCTACTCTTTGACGTTAGCCTACTACTCTTTGACGTTAGCCTGCTACTCTTTGGCGAGCCCAAACAAGTGTGTGTGGCGTGCCTGTTCTGTTTCCGGTCTAGCTAGATCCGGTGTGGTGTTGTAGTTTTTCTAACGTTACTAGTTGTTGCAACAGCATGTGAAAAATACTACAAAGTTCGCTAGGCCAAAAAGAACGTTAATCTCGCAATAACAAAATGACACCGTTAAAATGGGTTTGCGTTTACACCGTTAATAACGCGTTTAACTGACAGCACTAAATAATACATATTGTTCTCCAAAAACCTTGTTGCCATTCAATAAAAGAAGTTGACAAATGTTAAAAGATTGAAATCAGGAACTATGTGATCACATAACTAGTCGACAAGATTATGAATATGACTTATATGGCTGGTACATTTTTGGTATTGGACAGTTTTCGAATCTCAGCGCTACAGACCCATTTTTGTCAGTACCAAAAGAGTGTTGACGTTGGATACAGAAATCACGAGGTGCCGACCACAGGGGGCGGACGCGTAGACTTTTATAAGTGAAGCGAAAACATTTGGATCGCCCCCTGGTGGCTGGCTGCAGCATAGGTGACAGTCTTACCACGGAGGTGTTGAGTCCAGACATGACAGGGTCGTGGACTTCACGGCAGCTGTTCCCCTCACTGTCGCAGGCGGTAATCAGAGTAATCACTTTGTCGGGGTCAGTCGCCGTCTTCACGTCGGACAGACCTTTGGCCCAGGCCGCCGAACTCACCAGCCACATGAAGGCAAACACCGCGGTCACACCCAGGTCCTAAACGCACACACAAGTATGAGTGATGTTTCCCAAGCCGTATTCTCTCCCGACTCTTCGACATACTGGCGCTTGGACGGTGGCCCTTAGTGTCTGACGTACAGTACAGGCCAAAAGTCTGGACACACCTTCTCATTCAATGCGTTTCATGACTATTTACATTGTAGATTCTCACTGAAGGCATCAAAACTATGAATGAACACATATGGAATTATGTACTTAACAAAAAAGTGTGAAATAACTGAAAACATGTCTTATATTTTAGATTCTTCAAAGTAGCCACCCTTTGCTTTTTTGATAACTCTGCAAACCCTTGGTGTTCTCTCAATGAGCTTCATGAGGTAGTCACCTGAAATGGTTTTACCTTCACAGGTGTGCTTTGTCAGGGTTCATTAGTAAAATTATTTCCCTTATTAATAAAAAAGCAAAGGGTGGCTACTTTGAAGAATCTAAAATATAAGACATGTTTTCAGTTATTTCACACTTTTTTGTTAAGTACATAATTCCATATGTGTTCATTCATAGTTTTGATGCCTTCAGTGAGAATCTACAATGTAAATAGTCATGAAAATAAAAAGGAAACGCATTGAATGAGAAGGTGTGTCCAAACTTTTGGCCTGTACTGTACATCTTTTAAAGTGCCCATAATATGAAAACAAAAATCACTTTTTCTGGGGATTTGGGGTGTTATTTTGTGTCTCTGGTGCTTCCACACACATACACACTTTGAAAAAAAAAAACATCCTTGCTGTTTTGAGTGAGATCTGGTTTCTGAATGTGTCCTGCCTTCAGTTTCCTGGTGAGCTGGTCAACATCTGCACGGCTTTCTACGTCACTAGCCGAAACGAGGGGCCTAGGGGGCTAACCGATAGCATGCTAGTGCTAGCATGCTAGCTCGTTCTCAATGGCAAAACACTGCTACAACACACACAAATTCACCCTAATCTACAAAATAAATTGTATAGAACTACTTCCATGTCCCTGTTCTGCAGGTATTCCACACAAAGTGTGAAGTGCGCACTCGTTTAGAAGAAGTCTCCCGGCTAATCCTGCCTTGTACAGGCTGAAGTTGGAGAAACAGCTAGCTAGCTCATGTAGTCATACCTAGCTACTGAGCATGTAGTCCTTGCCTAGCTACTGAGCATGTAGTCCTTACCTAGCTACTGAGCATATAGTCTTACCTAGCTACTGAGCATGTAGTCCTTACCTAGCTACTGAGCATGTAGTCTTACCTAGCTACTGAGCATGTAGTCTTACCTAGCTACTGAGCATGTAGTCCTTACCTAGCTACTGAGCATGTAGTCCTTACCTAGCTACTGAGCATGTAGTCTTACCTAGCTACTGAGCATGTAGTCCTTAGCTAGCTACTGAGCATGTAGTCCTTACCTAGCTACTGAGCATGTAGTCTTACCTAGCTACTGAGCATGTAGTCTTACCTAGCTACTGAGCATGTAGTCCTTACCTAGCTACTGAGCATGTGATCCTTACCTAGCTACTGAGCATGTAGTCCTTACCTAGCTACTGAGCATGTAGTCCTTAGCTAGCTACTGAGCATGTAGTCCTTACCTAGCTACTGAGCATGTAGTCTTACCTAGCTACTGAGCATGTAGTCTTACCTAGCTACTGAGCATGTAGTCTTACCTAGCTACTGAGCATGTAGTCCTTACCTAGCTACTGAGCATGTAGTCTTACCTAGCTACTGAGCATGTAGTCCTTACCTAGCTACTGAGCATGTAGTCTTACCTAGCTACTGAGCATGTAGTCTTACCTAGCTACTGAGCATGTAGTCTTACCTAGCTACTGAGCATGTAGTCTTACCTAGCTACTGAGCATGTAGTCTTACCTAGCTACTGAGCATGTAGTCCTTACCTAGCTACTGAGCATGTAGTCCTTACCTAGCTACTGAGCATGTAGTCCTTACCTAGCTACTGAGCATGTAGTCCTTACCTAGCTACTGAGCATATAGTCTTACCTAGCTACTGAGCATGTAGGCGCTACCTAGCTACTGAGCATGTAGTCTTACCTAGCTACTGAGCATGTAGTCTTACCTAGCTACTGAGCATGTAGTCTTACCTAGCTACTGAGCATGTAGTCTTACCTAGCTACTGAGCATGTAGTCTTACCTAGCTACTGAGCATGTAGTCTTACCTAGCTACTGAGCATGTGCGACTGACAACAAAGATGTTACAGAAGTTGAGATGTCTCACTCTGTAGCTAAAACAGAGACCTGAACACAGGGTGAAAAGAGGAGCTGCAGCAATGTGCAGTACAACAAAAAATATGGTGTTTTTAGAAAATTAAACCATGTAAACCTATTCTGATACAACCTTAAAATACAATTATGAACCTGAAAATGAGCAGAATATGGGCACTTTAATCCCACCTACAATCTTTTCCTAACCCTGACTATGTGGTTTTACCCTGCATGTTGAAAAATGACGCCAACAGGATACCCATGGCGCCATTTCTCAACGCACAAGGTAAAACCACATAGTTAGGGTCAGGAGAAGATCGTGGGTGTGGTTAAAAGATGTACGTTTAAGTGACACGGGACCCGAAACCAATTCTCCTAGGTGAAAGTCAAGGGGTCCCAACCAAGCGGAATTAAAACTTAAGCCAAGCCAGGTGGCCAGAGCATTAAAAAGTGCCGCCAAGGGGTCCCGACCAAGCACTATTAAAAATGACGTCAAAGGTGTCCCAACCTAGCATGGTAAAGTGACGCCAAGGGGTCCTGAGTGAACTAAGTGAATTGAAAAATGACAACAAAAGGTTGTTAAGGAAAAACTGTGTGAAGAAGGTTTCGGGAGACCTTGATGAATTACACAGGAGCATTTAATGAACACTCAATTGAGGAGAAAATTAAGCAGGCAGTACAGTTCGACCACGATGTGTTATTAATGTGCAGTTAATAACTCAACTCTCAGTTCCTGTCTTCCTGAAGGAGTATTTAAACTCACACTGGAGGCGTTACGTTTAGCTGAATCTTTCAGTAAACAAAGATATTGCAGGCGCCTAAACACATACGCTTAAGCCTAGTTCAGCCTGTCTCTCTCTCTCTGGGGAGTATCAGATAATAAAGCCTAGATCAGCCTGTCTCTCTCTCTGGGACGTATCAGATACTAAAGCCTAGTTCAGCCTGTCTCTCTCTCTCTGGGACGTATCAGATACTAAAGCCTAGTTCAGCCTGTCTCTCTCTCTCTGGGACGTATCAGATACTAAAGCCTAGTTCAGCCTGTCTCTCTCTCTCTTCTGGGGGTTATCAGATACTAAAGCCTAGTTCAGCCTGTCTCTCTCTCTCTCTGGGGCATTATCAGATACTAAAGCCTAGTTCAGCCTGTCTCTCTCTCTCTGGGGCGTTATCAGATACTAAAGCCTAGTTCAGCCTGTCTCTCTCTCTCTGGGACGTATCAGATACTAAAGCCTAGTTCAGCCTGTCTCTCTCTATCTGGGACATATCAGATGCTAAAGCCTAGTTCAGCCTGTCTCTCTCTCTCTGGGACGTATCAGATACTAAAGCCTAGTTCAGCCTGTCTCTCTCTCTCTCTGGGATGTATCAGATACTAAAGCCTAGTTCAGCCTGTCTCTCTCTATCTGGGAAGTATCAGATACTAAAGCCTAGTTCAGCCTGTCTCTCTCTCTCTGGGACATATCAGATGCTAAAGCCTAGTTCAGCCTGTCTCTGTCTCTCTATCTGGGACGTTATCAGATACTTAAGCCCTAGTTCAGCCTGTCTCTCTCTCTCTCTGGGACATTATCAGATACTAAAGCCTAGTTCAGCCTGTCTCTCTCTCTCTGGGGACGTTATCAGATACTAAAGCCTAGTTCAGCCTGTCTCTCTCTATCTGGAATTATCAGATACTAAAGCCTAGTTCAGCCTGTCTCTCTCTCTCTGGGGCGTTATCAGATACTAAAGCCTAGTTCAGCCTGTCTCTCTCTCTCTGGGACGTATCAGATGCTAAAGCCTAGTTCAGCCTGTCTCTCTCTCTCTGGGAAGAATCAGATACTAAAGCCTAGTTCAGCCTGTCTCTCTCTCTATCTGGGACGTATCAGATAATAAAGCCTAGTTCAGCCTGTCTCTCTCTCTCTGGGACGTATCAGATACTAAAGCCTAGTTCAGCCTGTCTCTCTCTCTCTCTGGGACGTATCAGATACTAAAGCCTAGTTCAGCCTGTCTCTCTCTCTCTCTGGGACGTATCAGATACTAAAGCCTAGTTCAGCCTGTCTCTCTCTCTCTCTGGGATGTATCAGATACTAAAGCCTAGTTCAGCCTGTCTCTCTCTATCTGGGAAGTATCAGATACTAAAGCCTAGTTCAGCCTGTCTCTCTCTCTCTGGGACATATCAGATGCTAAAGCCCTAGCTCTGTTCTCTCTCTCTATCTGGGACGTATCAGATACTAAAGCCTAGTTCAGCCTGTCTCTCTCTCTCTGGGACGTATCAGATACTAAAGCCTAGTTCAGCCTGTCTCTCTCTCTCTGGGACGTATCAGATACTAAAGCCTAGTTCAGCCTGTCTCTCTCTATCTGGGACGTATCAGATACTAAAGCCTAGTTCAGCCTGTCTCTCTCTCTCTGGGACATATCAGATGCTAAAGCCTAGTTCAGCCTGTCTCTCTCTCTCTCGGACGTATCAGATACTAAAGCCTAGTTCAGCCTGTCTCTCTCTCTCTCTGGGATGTATCAGATACTAAAGCCTAGTTCAGCCTGTCTCTCTCTATCTGGGAAGTATCAGATACTAAAGCCTAGTTCAGCCTGTCTCTCTCTCTCTGGGACATATCAGATGCTAAAGCCTAGTTCAGCCTGTCTCTGTCTCTCTATCTGGGACGTATCAGATACTTAAGCCTAGTTCAGCCTGTCTCTCTCTCTCTGGGACGTATCAGATACTAAAGCCTAGTTCAGCCTGTCTCTCTCTCTGGGAAGTATCAGATACTAAAGCCTAGTTCAGCCTGTCTCTCTCTCTCTGGGACGTATCAGATACTAAAGCCTAGTTCAGCCTGTCTCTCTCTATCTGGGACGTATCAGATACTAAAGCCTAGTTCAGCCTGTCTCTCTCTCTCTGGGACATATCAGATGCTAAAGCCTAGTTCAGCCTGTCTCTCTCTCTCTATCTGGGACGTATCAGATACTAAAGCCTAGTTCAGCCTGTCTCTCTCTCTATCTGGGACGTATCAGATACTAAAGCCTAGTTCAGCCTGTCTCTCTCTCTCTGGGACGTATCAGATACTAAAGCCTAGTTCAGCCTGTCTCTCTCTCTCTATCTGGGACGTATCAGATACTAAAACCTAGTTCAGCCTGTCTCTCTCTCTCTATCTGGGACGTATCAGATACTAAAGCCTAGTTCAGCCTGTCTCTCTCTCTCTGGGAAGAATCAGATACTAAAGCCTAGTTCAGCCTGTCTCTCTCTCTCTGGGAAGAATCAGATACTAAAGCCTAGTTCAGCCTGTCTCTCTCTCTCTGGGAAGAATCAGATACTAAAGCCTAGTTCAGCCTGTCTCTCTCTCTATCTGGCACGTATCAGATACTAAAGCCTAGTTCAGCCTGTCTCTCTCTCTATCTGGGACGTATCAGATACTAAAGCCTAGTTCAGCCTGTCTCTCTCTCTCTCTGGGACGTATCAGATACTAAAGCCTAGTTCAGCCTGTCTCTCTCTCTGGGGAGTATCAGATAATAAAGCCTAGATCAGCCTGTCTCTCTCTCTGGGACGTATCAGATACTAAAGCCTAGTTCAGCCTGTCTCTCTCTCTCTGGGACGTATCAGATACTAAAGCCTAGTTCAGCCTGTCTCTCTCTCTGGGACGTATCAGATACTAAAGCCTAGTTCAGCCTGTCTCTCTCTCTCTGGGACGTATCAGATACTAAAGCCTAGTTCAGCCTGTCTCTCTCTCTATCTGGGACATATCAGATACTAAAGCCTAGTTCAGCCTGTCTCTCTCTCTCTGGTCGTATCAGATACTAAAGCCAGTTCAGCCTGTCTCTCTCTATCTGGGACGTATCAGATACTAAAGCCTAGTTCAGCCTGTCTCTCTCTCTCTGGGAAGTATCAGATACTAAAGCCTAGTTCAGCCTGTCTCTCTCTCTCTCTGGGAAGTATCAGATACTAAAGCCTAGTTCAGCCTGTCTCTCTCTCTCTGGGACGTATCAGATACTAAAGCCTAGTTCAGCCTGTCTCTCTCTCTCTCTGGGACGTATCAGATACTAAAGCCTAGTTCAGCCTGTCTCTCTCTCTATCTGGGACGTATCAGATACTAAAGCCTAGTTCAGCCTGTCTCTCTCTCTATCTGGGACGTATCAGATACTAAAGCCTAGTTCAGCCTGTCTCTCTCTCTCTGGGACGTATCAGATACTAAAGCCTAGTTCAGCCTGTCTCTCTCTCCCACTACAAAGGGGTACTGTAGGGGAGTGTTAAAAAGTTTCCCAGAGTTCACCTGTCCGCGGCAGGTCTGTAAACTTACGATCAGCGGCCCCTTGTTGTTCTCCTTGTACTTCTCGAAGAACAAGACGTAGATGGTGATAGCCGCCGTGGAGTAGAGGAAGGCGAAGACGCCGATGGTGACGAAGAACTCTGCCGAGGAGGAGTAGTCGCCAATCAGGAAGAGACGCTCCTTGTCCTCACCCTTACAGGTAGGGGCGTCAAAATACACCTGGTGAAGTCTTGAGAGAGGGACAGACGCCACATTAGCACGATATTTTTTTTTACCCACTATGGCCACGCCAAGACCCGCCCTTCGATAGCATTCCCACGCTACTATTGGCCAGGCGTCCGTGCTTACATGTTCAGGTCCTATCCCCCCGACCAATCCCCTAACCCTACTTAATTAAGAATTACTTGCCTCAAGATTTTAGCATAATTATACACATGCCATTGATTTTATACATTTTTTACTAACAGTTTATAAATTGAGTATTTATAGTATCTGAAGTCTCTTTTATATAGACCTTAGTGGTCCCTAATACTGTATCTGAAGTCTCTTTTATATAGACCTTAGTGGTCCCCTAATACTGTATCTGAAGTCTCTTTTATATAGACCTTAGTGGTCCCCTAATACTGTATCTGAAGTCTCTTTATATAGACCTTAGTGGTCCCCTAATACTGTATCTGAAGTCTCTTTTATATAGACCTTAGTGGTCCCCTAATACTGTATCTGAAGTCTCTTTTATATAGACCTTAGTGGTCCCCTAATACTGTATCTGAAGTCTCTCTTATGTAGACCTTAGTGGTCCCCTAATACTGTATCTGAAGTCTCTTTTATATAGACCTTAGTGGTCCCCTAATTCTGTATCTGAAGTCTCTTTTATATACACCTTAGTGGTCCCCTAATACTGTATCTGAAGTCACTTTCCCGAAATTCAGCCTTGGTGCAGAATTACAGCCACTAGAGCCAGTCCCACAATGAGCTTTCCTTAGGATGTGCCATTTCTGTGTCTGAAGCTATTGAGGAGGAGAGAGGGGGGGGGGCAAGGTGGAGGGTGGGGGTGTGGCCTAACCTTAACCACTCGAGGTGAAATGCCTAACCTCAACCAATCGAGCTGCTTCGTAGGGCGGGTCTTGGCGTGGCCATGGTGGTATTCGTCATTTTGCCCACGTTAGCACCTTCTGTCTGATGACGGTGAAGCCAGTCGGTCTTACGGTTACACACAGACCAGACGGCCGACCAAGCGCCGTTAGAAAAGCCAGTCGGACTGATCAGCAGCGTTGGGAAAGTTCACTTTCTAACATGAACTAGTTCAAAGTTCAGTTCACAGATTTTAAAATGAACTTAGTTCAGTTCATAGTTCATACTTCAACATTTTCAACTAAGTTCACAGTTCCAAAAACGAACTTAGTTCATATTTCTTTTTTTTCCATATGTTGCTGCGAGCTATTATCTCTCAAAATTGAAAGGCTAGCCGGGTGTTTCCTCGCCAGACTGCCCGACGGACGATTATCGGCTTGGTGTGTCAGCGCCTTTACACAAAGACTTCTAAATTTAGTAAAATAAGATAAGATGAGTGTAGGTATTTCCCATATTGGGGAACTGTCTGTGAGAGCCGTGTGGAGGCAATCCCAGTCGGCTGTTCTCTACTTTCTCCTGTTTTACCTTCACTGTCACTGTACTGTTTATTCATGGAGTCGTGAGCCCTATTCACACAGGATTAGTATTACCTGGTGACCTCAGGTCATTTGTAATTATTACAGAAGTTGTCTGTGACCTTAATCCTGAGCGAATCAGCCATGTCTGTAATTTGTCAAGTTAAAACTCCCCCGCAAATGACCCACCATATTTCACCGAACACCGATGTCCTGTGATAATCATAGGGGCGGGAATCACCAGAGGCCTCACGATACGATATCATCACGATACTTATGTCACGATACGATATTATTGTGATTTTAAACAATATTCTGCAATATATTGCAATGTATTTACCTTTTTTCCAACTTCAAATTTTTCCCAATTTCAAATGATGTCCCCAAAGGAAAATGTTGTCAACATCTGTTTTATCTAAAAAGATACATACACTGTGATTTAGAGGGGTAGTATATCATTTTTTGTGTAGCCCTGCAGCAATCTATCTGAAATAACACCTATCTGAAGTACCATTCATGATATGTTGCCAAATATTGAAGTTGTGGGAAGTGTACACAGCTTAAACTGGATGTTTCTTTCGTCCCCCCATGCCTGTTTCATTCGTCCAGGCCAGGAGGGACGAATGAAACAAAACGCACGTCAGACTTCTGCTTAAATAACTCCCCAACGGTTTCAGTCAAAGCTGAAAATGCAACTGTATTTGACAGAGGATAGATGTAGGTTGCTAGTGACAAAATATTAGCTTTCAGTGTTTTACGATGTCTTTGTAAATGACATTTAATTAAAAACTGTTTCATTCGTCCCAGTTCTCCCCTAAAGTAAGTTAGGAAAAAACAAACAAACATGTGGCTAGTGGGAAATCTGATTGGCTGGTAACTTTAAAAATCTACTAGCCATGTTGGCTGGTGATTAAAAAAAGTTAATTTAAAGCCCTGCCTGTAGCTATGATGAGTGGAGGGGCAACGTAACATCATGACTTTGAGTTGTGGCATCCCGAGGGGACATGTCGTGGACGGACGATATATTCCCCTAGAAGGAGGTCATGGAAGTCCCAAAATGGCCGCCTTTGCAGACACTACATCTCCCACAATGCAGCGGGAGGAGTGCAGGTGTTTGGGATAATGGTGCGTTCTTTTTGTCTTGTAATCGCGACTAGTAGCTCGAGTGTGACGTCACATCCGTGTCGAAAAACGAATAACCGTGGGTAGGTTACTGCTCTGCTTTCTGCTCAAGACTCAGCCATTGTTGTCCTATAGCAACCGAGTGTCTCTAGCCAATTTCAGCTGCACAAGCTACAAAATACCTAATCAGGCGGTATTTAACTCCTAATAAGACTGTAGAGACATGTCTATAGGTAGCAGTATACAGCGCTATGTTTAACTCCTAATAAGACTGTAGTGACATGCCTATAGGTAGCAGTATACAGCGCTATGTTTAACTCCTAATAAGACTGTAGAGACATGCCTATAGGTAGCAGTATACAGCGCTATGTTTAACTCCTAATAAGACTGTAGAGACATGCCTATAGGTAGCAGTATACAGCGCTATGTTTAACTCCTAATAAGACTGTAGAGACATGCCTATAGGTAGCAGTATACAGCGCCATGTTTAACTCCTAATAAGACTGTAGAGACATGCCTGTAGGTAACGGTATACAGCGCTATGTTTAACTCCTAATAAGACTGTAGAGACATGCCTGTAGGTAGTAGTATACAGCGCTATGTTTAACTCCTAATAAGACTGTAGAGACATGCCTATAGGTAGCAGTATACAGCGCTATGTTTAACTCCTAATAAGACTGTAGAGACATGCCTATAGGTAGCAGTATACAGCGCTATGTTTAACTCCTAATAAGACTGTAGAGACACGCCTATAGGATAGCGTATACAGCCCGCATGTTTAACTCCTAATAAGACTGTAGTGACACGCCTATAGGTAGCAGTATATAGCGCTATGTTTAACTCCTAATAAGACTGTAGAGACATGCCTATAGGTAGCAGTATACAGCGCTATGTTTAACTCCTAATAAGACTGTAGAGACATGCCTATAGGTAGCAGTATACAGCGCCATGTTTAACTCCTAATAAGACTGTAGTGACATGCCTATAGGTAGCTGTATACAGCGCTATGTTTAACTCCTAATAAGACTGTAGAGACATGCCTATAGGTAGCAGTATACAGCGCCATGTTTAACTCCTAATAAGACTGTAGAGACATGCCTATAGGTAGCGTATACAGCGCCTATGTTTAACTCCTAATAAGACTGTAGAGACATGCCTATAGGTAGCAGTATACAGCTTATGTTTAACTCCTAATAAGACTGTAGAGACATGCTTATAGGTAGTAGTATACAGCGCCATGTTTAACTCCTAATAAGACTGTAGTGACATGCCTATAGGTAGCAGTATACAGCGCTATGTTTAACTCCTAATAAGACTGTAGAGACATGCCTATAGGTAGCAGTATACAGCGCTATGTTTAACTCCTAATAAGACTGTAGCGACATGCCTATAGGTAGCAGTATACACAGCGCTATGTTTAACTCCTAATAAGACTGTAGTGACATGCCTATAGGTAGCAGTATACAGCGCTATGTTTAACCTCTAATAAGACTGTAGAGACATGCCTATAGGTAGCAGTATACAGCGCTATGTTTAACTCCTAATAAGACTGTAGAGACATGCCTATAGGTAGCAGTATACAGCGCTATGTTTAACTCCTAATAAGACTGTAGAGACATGCCTATAGGTAGCAGTATACAGCGCTATGTTTAACTCCTAATAAGACTGTAGTGACATGCCTATAGGTAGCAGTATACAGCGCTATGTTTAACTCCTAATAAGACTGTAGAGACATGCCTATAGGTAGCAGTATACAGCGCTATGTTTAACTCCTAATAAGACTGTAGAGACATGCCTATAGGTAGCAGTATACAGCGCTATGTTTAACTCCTAATAAGACTGTAGAGACATGTCTATAGGTAGCAGTATACAGCGCTATGTGTACGACTTCTTCATTTGGTTACAACAACAACAAAAGTGCTTAAAATTGTAGAAAACCACAATGTTTACTACGTGTGATGCACGACGTAGCCATCTTTGAAAGTGAGCTCGGGGTCCTCTGAGTTCAGACGACTTGACGAGTCGTATATATACGACCTCGTGGGGGGGCGTTGTTTTTGCAACTTCCGGTTCGTAACTCCGGAAAACGACTCGTAGATCGACTTCGGTGGACAAAAAGAACGCACCATAACTCATCAAGGCAGAAAGAGACTGAGGAGGGGGGTGTCTGTTGGAGTGGAGAGAACAAAGGAACACATGGAGGAAGCCTGGGAGGCTCTGCTAAGAAGGACGTTGAGGTTGTGGACTGAAAAGCTGGACCCTGAGTTTTGGACTTTGGACTTTTGAGTTTTGAATTTATCTGGAGGGCTGTGGTGAAGAAACATCCCTGCTGAGACGCTGTGAGCCCGCCCACAGCGAACGGGTTCGGTTTAGGAAAACAATAAGGAGACGGCACGGTTGGGTTTAGGAAAACAGGAAAACAGGAAACACCCGGTCTCCTGGGTGAAAGTCCTGTGTCGTTTGACCCATCCACCCCCCCGACCAACCAACCTCCCTACTCGCTACGACATAAATTTACATGCAATCGCAAGGTAATGTAATATAACGGTAGGGTTCCACACAGCGA
>NC_053116.1:38562315-38567315 GCF_010015445.1 Perca fluviatilis
ATGTCTGATAAAATGTAAGGTTAGCGTATTGGCTGAATAACTGATTGACTGACTACATTTTGTATACAAAAAAAAAAAAAGACTATCTAAGGTCTCACCCACCCCTTGCTAATGCGCCAAATGGTTTAGTCCATCTGCACGCATATTGCTTATGTTAGCTCCTCTGGTGGAGCGCAAACTTCTGCTGTAGAAATGTCTTTCTCAAAGAAAGCCAAATCAGGCTACCAAAAAAGAAAGGAAAGACAGGAGGAGGAGAGAAAACGAAAGGAGGGGAAACAATTGGTAACGGACTTATTTTCAAAGAAAGGTGAGCACAAACTAGAAAACGAAATCCATGGTGCTGAAAGGACTGAGACAACCCATTGGGGGCCCAGGGTCTTGTGCTACGCCCCTGTCAAAAATGCCGCTTAAAAAATTAAAACGTAGCATTGTAGATGTAGCCTCAGGGTCTGGAGCCCTGGGGGGGCAGTTGTCCACTAAAATAATCCAGTCTTAAATTATGTCCAAGAGAGCAAAAACACTGTAAAAAAAAAATCCATATTAACTGGTGATTTTTCTCAGTTGGCAGAGATCCACTTGATAACCAAAGTAAATATTGATTCGTGACTGAAGTTATCGCTTCATATCTGTGGAATCATCTGTCGCTTGTATTCACACTGGGAACATTTTCAGTTTTGTGTGTGTTGAACTGCATTTTAGCGTGTGAGCTTCTGTCTATAATCAGAACACACTTGTCCCCTCATCATTTTTCCAACAAAAGAAATTGCTGTTTCTAAGGAAACGTGCTACAGATGAACATGTTCATGTTAAGAGCTTCTTTCTGGGAAATTATAAGAACAACCTGCCTGTTTAAATTACACGATTCTTTTTAAATGTAGTTCTGTTGAAGCCCCTGCAGGATGATGACTCATCAGCTCTTCTATAAATAGAGAATCTAACCCACAACCCTCACAGTGTTAGTGCCCTGCTCAGCTGCTTTACAGTACACCGTCATCATCATCTTCATCATCATCTTCATCATCATCTCTGAGTAGCCAGCTTACAGAGGACACACACTCAGTGAGCAGATGGTCACAGTCAGACTTTCCTGTGTGTGTGTGTGTGTGTGTGTGTGTGTGTGTGTGTGTGTGTGTGTGTGTGTCTGTGTGTGCGTGTTTGTGTGTGTGTGTGTGCGTGCGTGCGTGTGTGCGCGTGCGTGTGTGTGTCTGTCGTGACTGTGCAACCTGAAATCTTCCTCATAACCACAGTCTTAAGTCCTTTTCTTTTTATATTTTGTCCTATTGCTCCTAAAGTACAAGTTCACAATGTTCTCCAGACGCGCCGAGAAGATATTTGGAGGTGGGGGTGCTGCAGGTCAGGTTTTCAAATTGAACTCAAAGGAAATAATAAAGAAGTTGCTAAATAATTGTGCACAAAGTCGCAAAGTCGGTTCACTTTTGGGAGAGAAATATTGTCAATATCACACAAAATTGTAACATCTTTTTAAATAGTATTTTTCATATAGTGATCTGAATGATACAGGTATGGAAAAAGTTGACAGTGGAGTATAAGAGGTCTGTCATGTTCTGTAATTTATTTTTATTTTTTTTGCTGCAGCACCTCAAAGTGACAAAAGTGTGAAAAAAAAGTGAAGGAAAAAAACCAACAAAAAAATTGTTGAAAAATTGTTAAAAACATCACTAAAAAAACGGCAAATTCAAATTTCAACCCAGAAAAACACAAGGGTTAAATAGCTCACATTACTGTAATGTGTGAGCAGTTACCTTTATTTACCACAGTGTGTGTGTGTGTGTGTGTGTGTGTGTGTGTGTGTGTGTGTGTGTGTGTGTGTGTGTGTGTGTGTGTGTGTGTGTGTGTGTGTGTGTGTGTGTGTGTGTGTGTGTGTGGCGTTTAATATGAACTCACCCATTGTAAGACCTTAATGAAGCCCAGAGGAACCTTCAGCACCCTGAATTGGCCCTGGGCCACCAGCTGCACACAGAGAGACAGCAGAGATGATTTCAGGTTAGATTTGATTCAATCATGAAATCACAAAGCTCCCGTCCAACCAGCACTCATGACAATAGCCTATACAACAATAATAATCTTTAGATAAAACTTTATTCAGCACTTTTTAAAACAAAGGTGTAAAGGTTGAACCATAATTAACCGCCTATAGAGAGAGAGAGAGAGAGAGAAGAGACAGAGAGAGAGAGAGAGAGAGAGAGAGAAGAGAAGAGAGAGAGAGAAAAAGAGAGAGAGAGAGAGAGAGAGAGAGAGAGAGAGAGAGAGAGAGAGACAGAGAGAGAGAGAGAGAGAGAGACAGAGAGAGAGAGAGAGACAGAGAGAGAGAGACAGAGAGAGAGAGAGAGAGAGAGAGAGAGAGACAGAGAGAGAGAGAGAGAGAGAGAGAGAGAGAGAGAGAGAGAGAGAGAGACAGAGAGAGAGAGAGAGAGAGAGAGAGAGAGAGAGAGAGAGAGAGAGACAGAGAGAGAGAGAGAGAGAGACAGAGAGAGAGAGAGAGAGAGAGAGAGAGAGAGAGAGAGAGAGAGAGAGAGAGAGAGAGAGAGAGAGAGAGAGAGAGAGAGAGAGAGAGAGAGGGAGAGAGAGAGAGAGAGAGACAGAGAGAGAGAGAGAGAGAGAGAGAGAGAGAGAGTTCTGTCCGAAGTTTCTGCCTATAAATTAGGCTTTCAAAAATTGTGACGGATAATTTTAACTTTTTCAACATTTTATATAGGCTACTGAACAAGTTTATCTTCGCCATTGCACCAATGTTATGCTCTTTGGGTAGGGGAGGAATTGTTGGGTCTCTGTAAATTATAGAGTGTGGTCTAAAAAATCTGTTTCTGTAAAGTGTCCTGAAGTAACTTCTGTTAGGAGTGTTTTCCCTCGCTTTGTGGAAGATTTGTGCTACGTCCTGCTACATCCTGCTACCTCCTGCTACGCCTTGCTATGTCCTGCTACCTCCTGCTACGTCCTGCTACATCCTGCTATGCCCTGCTATGTCCTGCTACCTCCTGCTACGTCCTGCTACATCCTGCTATGCCCTGCTACGTCCTGCTACCTCCTGCTACGCCCTGCTATGTCCTGCTACCTCCTGCTACATCCTGCTACATCCTGCTATGCCCTGCTACGTCCTGCTACGCCCTGCTATGTCCTAATAAGTCCTGCTATGCCCTGCTATGTCCTGCTACATCCTGCTACCTCCTGCAGTGCCCTGCTACCTCCTGCAGTGCCCTGCTACCTCCTGCTACGTCCTGCTACGCCCTGCTACATCCTGCTATGCCTTGCTACGTCCTGCTACGCCCTGCTATGTCCTAATAAGTCCTGCTACGCCCTGCTATGTCCTAATAAGTCCTGCTATGCCCTGCTACGTCCTGCAGTGCCCTGCTACGTCCTGCTATGCCCTGCTACGTCCTGCTATGCCCTGCTACGTCCTGCTGTGTTCTGCTATGCCCTGCAGTGCCCTGCTACGTCCTGCTATGCCCTGCTACGTCCTGCAGTTCCCTGCTACGTCCTGCAGTGCCCTGCTACATCCTGCAATGTCCTGCTATGCCCTGCAGTGCCCTGCTACATCCTGCTACGTCCTGCTGCACCAAGCAGTGCCCTGCTACGCCCTGCAGTGCCCTGCTATGTCCTGCTACGCCCTGCAGTGCCCTGCTACGCCCTGCAGTGCCCTGCTACGTCCTGCTACGCCCTGCAGTGCCCTGCTACGCCCTGCTACTTCCTGCTGCACCAAGCAGTGCCCTGCTACGCCCTGCAGTGCCCTGCTATGCCCTGCAGTGCCCTGCTACGTCCTGCTACGCCCTGCTATGCCCTGCAGTGCCCTGCTATGCCCTGCTACTGATACTTGAATACAATTTGATAAAATTGTATTGTATTTAGCAGTGTATTTAAAAAGAAGCAATGTCCCCCTACATTTTGTGTCTCTTTGTGGGTTTTTACGTCACTTTGTAGTCGTGTTGTGTCTCTTTTTGGTCTTTTGTTAATTATTTTTTTGGGTCTCTGTGGTCATTCGGCGTCTCTTAGTAGTCGGTTTGTGTCTCTTTGTGGTAGTTTTGTGTCTCCTTTTCAAATTATTTCGGACCGTTATTATCACCATATCTGTGTCTAAAATGTTGGAAAAGCTATAGAGCAGAGAATAATTATAGCATTAAAAAAAGCTTAAAGACTAAACTTGCTAAAGAAGTCCAACTGCATTCATTAGACCTGAGGTGGTGCCCCAAACGGCTCGGGCTCCTGCCCCTACACCTCATAATGGCGGGGGACAACCTGTGTTAGGATTTGACACTATCAATAAAATTGGATTGAATTGAATTAAAACATTTCAGGACAAATAAAATCAGACAAAAATACAAACAAATACAAAAGAAAATGGAATAAAATAGCCACCAATAATAGAAGATAAAACAATCACAAAATAATAGAACAGGCCTGGTATTACAGGCCTATTGTAGTAATATATTGTGGTAATGTAACAGAGTAATTGACGATTTCTTTCCTGTCGGTCTCCATCTTGTAGCAGCAGCTGAAGAGGAGGAGGTAAACCCGGGTGAAACCGGGTTATAACCGGGTCAAATGAGGCGGAATCAGGGAGAGGGTGAAAACGGAGAGAACGTGGAAAACCAGCTAAACCCGCAACAACAACAGCAGCAGCAGAGCAGCAGCATCCAGAGAGGAGGAAATCCTCCTCCTCCTCCTCCTCCTCCTCCTCCTACTCTGGCTGCCATTTTACACACATACACACACACACACGCACACACACACTATGCTACATACTACATGTCATCACACGAAACGTTGAATGTTTGCGGACAGTCTTTTTTTTAATTTATTTCAGTTCTCCTGCAGGCAGCGCGCAGGGCTGAGCACATCAACCATCAACTTGCGTCTCTCCGCGTCACCCCATCCAATAATAATCTGTTATTATCTCTAACAAATATTAGGCTATGTGTTTCACATCGATGACGACACAAATGCAAAAAAAAAATAATAATAATAATAAACAGATCTTCGTTATG
>NC_053116.1:38574815-38579815 GCF_010015445.1 Perca fluviatilis
AGGTATATGTAAGGAGATAACATAGGCACAGGCTAATTACTGATCACTAACATGCTAGTTAACATTAGTCATTAAACCTAAACAGATAATGGAAGTCCAAACTGCCTGTGAGCTTCTCCGTTGTACTGATAACGGTAATTCCTCTACTGTGTGACAGTAAGTCTCGTGGTTATGACCCAATCGTTAGCCTATTGTTATAAAAGCGTCTGCTACGGAGCCATAACGTGAGCTACAAGGTAATGGAGCCTTTTATACGTTGTCGTGTTTCTTTAGAAATAAACAACGGACAAATAGAGTCTTTAAACTCTTCAGATGTAAAGTTATTCTCTGTCAAAGTGACGTCAGAATGAATGGGAGTCAATGGGATGCTAACGGGAGGTGATGGCTTGTTAGCATCAAAATGGCGCCATAGGAGGTTCGAGTTCTGAAGTGAAGCTCACCCCCCCCCTTGGCGTTAGCGCCACCCTGTGGTGTTCAGAGGACGAGGCTACTGAAGCAGGAGACAGTGCCGGAAATAACAGATTCACATTTCCTTTTTCTTTTAATGTAGCGCATTCATTTAGAACGGTAAACAGTCAGTTTAACTTGAGCTCCTTTAGTAGGTGTCTTATAACACTTTTTTATAGACACCCTGCAGCCAATCAGAATAGAGTATTCACCCAGACCATGGTATTCTCTCTCTCTCTCTCTCTCTCTCTCTCTCTCTCTCTCTCTCTCTCTCTCTCTCTCTTTAATCTTGTGTTCTTTATTCAGTAGATGAAGGAGGAGGAAGACCACTCCCTCGACCAGCCCCGCCCCCCCCAGATCTGCAGTCTGACCTCCACCGACCCCCCGAGGTAAAACACACACACAGATACAGATACACACACACACCACACACACACACACAGATATACAGACACAGACACACACACACACAGATATATACACACACACATATACACACACACACACACATACACACACACAGATATACAGACACACACACACACACACACACACACACACAGATATACAGACACACACACACACACAGATACAGACACACACACACACAGATATACAGACACACACACATACACACACACACACAGATATATACAAACACAGATACAGACACAACACACACACACACACACACACACACACACACACACACACACACACACAGATACAGACACACACACAAACACACACACACACACACACAGATACAGATACAGTGCCTTGCGAAAGTATTCGGCCCCCTTGAACTTTTCAACCTTTTGCCACATTTCAGGCTTCAAACATAAAGATATAAAACTGTAATTTTTTGTGACGAATCAACAACAAGTGGGACACAATAATGAAGTGGAACGAAATTTATTGGATATTTCAAACTTTTTTAAGAAATAAAAACTGAAAAATTGGCGTGCAAAATTATTCAGCCCCTTTACTTTCCAGTGCAGCAAACTCTCTCCAGAAGTTCAGTGAGGATCTCTGAATGATCCAATGTTGACCTAAATGACTAATGATGATAAATAGAATCCAGCTGTGTGTAATCAAGTCTCCGTATAAATGCACCTGCTCTGTGATAGTCTCAGAGGTCCGTTTAAAGCGCAGAGAGCATCATGAAGAACAAGGAAAACACCAGGCAGGTCCAGGATACTGTTGGGAGAGAGTTTATAGCCGGATTTGGATACAAAAAGATTTCCCAAAGCTTTAAACATCCCAAGGAGCACTGTGCCAAGCGATAATATTGAAATGGAAGGAGTATCAGACCACTACAAATCTACGAAGACCCGCCGTCCCTCTAAACTTTCAGCTCATACAATGAGAAGACTGATCAAAGATGCAGCCAAAGAGGCCATGATCACTCTGGATGAACTGCAGAGATCTACAGCTGAGGTGGGAGACTCTGTCCATAGGACAACAATCAGTCGTATACTGCACAAATCTGGCCTTTATGGAAGAGTGGCAAGAAGAAAGCCATTTCTTAAAGATATCCATAAAAAGTTGGTTTTAAAAGTTTGCCAAAAGCCACCTGGGAGACACACCAAACATGTGGAAGAAGGTGCTGTGGTCAGATGAAACCAAAATCGAACTTTTTGGCAACAATGCAAAACGTTATGTTTGGCGTAAAAACAACACAGCTCATCACCCTGAACACACCATCCCCACTGTCAAACATGGTGGTGGCAGCATCATGGTTTGGGCCTGCTTTTCTTCAGCAGGGACAGGGAAGATGGTTAAAATTGATGGGAAGATGGATGGAGCCAAATACAGGACCATTCTGGAAGAAAACCTGATGGAGTCTGCAAAAGACCTGAGACTGGGACGGAGATTTGTCTTCCAACAAGACAATGATCCAAAACATAAAGCAAAATCTACAATGGAATGGTTCACAAATAAACATATCCAGGTGTTAGAATGGCCACAGTCCAAATAGACCTGAATCCAATCGAGAATCTGTGGAAAGAACTGAAAACTGCTGTTCACAAACGCTCTCCATCCAACCTCACTGAGCTCGAGCTGTTTTGCAAGGAGGAATGGGCAAAAAATGTCAGTCTTCGATGTGCAAAACTGATAGAGACATACCCCAAGCGACTTACAGCTGTAATCGTGAGCAAAAGGTGGCGCTACAAAGTATTAACTTAAGGGGGCTGAATAATTTTGCACACCCAATATTTCAGTTTTTTATTTGTTTAAAAGGTTTGAAATATCCAATTAGTTTCGTTCCACTTCATGATTGTGTCCCACTTGTTGTTGATTCTTCACAAAAAATTACAGTTTTATATCTTTATGTTTGAGGCCTGAAATGTGGCAAAAGGTCGAAAAGTTCAAGGGGGCCGAATACTTTCGCAAGGCACTGTATACACAGATACAGACACACACACAGATACAGATACACACATACACACACACACACACACACACACACACACACACACACACAGATATACACACACACACACACACACACACACACACACACACACACACACACAGAGATATACACACACACACACAGAGATATACAGACACACACACACACACAGATACAAACACACACACACACACACACAGATACATACACACACACACACACAGATACAGATACAGACACACACACAGATACAGACACACAGATACAGACACACACACACACACACACACACACACACACAGATATACACAGATACAGACACACACACAGATACAGACACACATACACATACACACACACACACACACAGATACAGACACACACAGACACACAGATACAGACACAGACACACACACACACACTGCACGATGTTAATAATATATGATGATGATGTCGTCCCTCAGGCCCCCCCGGTGGTGGCGAGCGGTAGCGGTGTGATGTGCTGGTCGTACGAAGAGGTGCATGCTGGGACGGCAGGGTTCAGCCCCTCCCTGCAGGTGGGGGAGGGGGGGTTTGGAGTCGTGTACCGGGCAACTCTGAGGAAAACCGACTGTGCCGTCAAGAGACTCAAAAAGGTCAGCCAATCACAGCGAAGGGCAGACATGCAGCCCTGAACAACAGGATGTGATGTCACGTGCCTGACGCAGCTAATCTATAGACCCAATCACAAATGTTTGTTTACAACAACTCCCGGGTATAACAGCTCCTGTGTCCCGTACAAACGACTTAAACAGCGCGGAGCGAGCAGGGGGACGAGGAAGAACTGGATATCTCCGTGATTAACTAAATGAGAAAAGAAATTAAAAACAAATATCTAAGGGTTAAATTTGTCTACCAGGAAGTTTTTTTTTTTTGTGTTAGCGCAACGTCACGTGTGATCAGACCGTACACGGTGTGACCATGAAACACTAAAACATGTTAATAACTTGTAGCCGTACGCTGTTAGCAACACATGCTGAGGTTAGCATAACAAGTGGACTGGCTGTGTCTCAAAGCGCCTACTGTCACATTTCAAACACTTAGTTTTAAGTATATTGTGTAGATATCGAAAAAAGTCAGTGCAGTGAAAGTACCAGGAGGACTGACATTTTCAGGAAATGTAGTCATGGAAATTTGCCGTAAAAAGTCATGTAAAAGTCATGTAAAAGTCATGGAAAAGTCATGGAAAATTCCTAGAAAAAGTCATAGTAAAAGTCATGGAAAAGTAATGGAAAAGTAATGGAAAAGTCATAGGAAAAGTCATAGGAAAAGTCATGGAAAAGTAATGGAAAAGTCATAGGAAAAGTCATAGGAAAAGTCATGGAAAAGTCATGGAAAAGTCATAGGAAAAGTAATGGAAAAGTCATAGGAAAAGTCATAGGAAAAGTCATGGAAAAGTCATGGAAAAGTCATAGGAAAAGTCATAGGAAAAGTCATGGAAAAGTCATGGAAGTCTTATTGTATAATGTTGACTGACATTTTCAGGAAATGTAGTCATGGAAATTTGCCGTAAAAAGTCATGTAAAAAGTCATGTAAAAAGTCATGTAAAAAGTCATGTAAAAAGTCATGTAAAATGTCATGTAAAAAGTCATGTAAAATGTCATAGTAAAAGTCATAGTAAAAGTCATGGAAAAGTAATGGAAAAGTCATAGGAAAAGTCATGGAAAAGTCATAGTAAAAGTCATAGTAAAAGTCATAGTAAAAGTCATAGTAAAAGTCATGGAAAAGTAATGGAAAAGTCATAGGAAAAGTCATGGAAAAGTCATGGAAGTCTTATTGTATAATGTTGACTGACATTTTCAGGAAATGTCATGGAAATTTGCCAAAAAGCATTGGTTAAAATGCGTATGAACCCTGCGTAGTGTATCAAAGTGAAACATTGAATACTTCAGGCTCTCATTCAAACGACAACAATCCATAGACAGTATATAAACTGGACCACCAGATCCCGTGTCTCTGTACGAGACCAGTGAAGGATGTCAGAAGTCTCTTTCCCGGTGATCTCTTGCTTTACTGAGCAGCCTCCAACTGAAAGAGACAACGTAGATGTGACGTGAGCAACCTGTCTGAAAGTGTGAAGTCTTCTGGTAGCTG
>NC_053116.1:38584815-38587315 GCF_010015445.1 Perca fluviatilis
AAAAAGTCTTATTGTATAATGTCGACTGACATTTTCCGGAAACATAGTCATGGAAATTTGCCGAAAAGTCATGAAAAAGTCTTATTGTATAATGTCGACTGACATTTTTCGGAAACATAATCATGGAAATTTGCCGAAAACTCATGAAAAGTCTTATTGTATAATGTCGACTGACATTTTCAGGAAACATAATCATGGAAATTTGCCGAAAACTCATGACAAAGTCTTATTGTATAATGTCCACTGACATTTTCGAAATATAATCATGGAAATTTGCCGAAAAGTCATGAAAAGTCTTATTGTATAATGTCGACTGACATTTTTCGAAACATAATCATGGAAATTTGCCGAAAAGTCATGACAAAGTCTTATTGTATAATGTCGACTGACATTTTTCGGAAACATAATCATGGAAATTTGCCGAAAAGTCATGACAAAGTCTTATTGTATAATGTCGACTGACATTTTTCGGAAACATAGTCATGGAAATTTGCCGAAAAGTCATGAAAAAGTCTTATTGTATAATGTCGACTGACATTTTTCGGAAACCTAATCATGGAAATTTGCCGAAAAGTCATGAAAAGTCTTATTGTATAATGTCGACTGACATTTTGCGAATATAATCATGGAAATTTGCCGAAAAGTCATGAAAAAGTCTTATTGTATAATGTCGACTGACATTTTTCGAACATAATCATGGAAATTTGCAAAAGTCATGAAAAGTCTTATTGTATAATGTCGACTGACATTTTTCGGAAATATAATCATGGAAATTTGCCGAAAAGTCATGAAAAGGTCTTATTGTATAATGTCGACTGACATTTTTCGGAAACATAATCATGGAAATTTGCCGAAAACTCATGAAAAGTCTTATTGTATAATGTCGACTGACATTTTCGAACATAGTCATGGAAATTTGCCAAAAGTCATGAAAAGGTCTTATTGTATAATGTCGACTGACATTTTTCGAAATATAATCATGGAAATTTGCCGAAAAGTCATGAAAAGTATTTCTTTTGTATAATGTCGACTGACATTTTCGGAAATATAATCATGGAAATTTGCGAAAAGTCATGAAAAGTCTTATTGTATAATGTCGACTGACATTTTCGGAAACATAGTCATGGAAATTTGCCAAAAAGTCATGAAAAGTCATGAAAAGTCTTATTGTATAATGTCGACTGACATTTTTCGGACTACAATCATGGAAATTTGCCGAAAAGTCATGACAAAGTCTTATTGTATAATGTCGACTGACATTTTTCGGACTATAATCATGGAAATTTGCCGAAAAGTCATGAAAAGTCTTATTGTATAATGTCGACTGACATTTTTCGAGCTATAATCATGGAAATTTGCCGAAAAGTCATGAAAAGTCTTATTGTATAATGTCAACTGACATTTTTCGAAACATAATCATGGAAATTTGCCGAAAAGTCATGAAAAGTCTTATTGTATAATGTCGACTGACATTTTTCGGTAACAATAATCATGGAAATTTGCGAAAAGTCATGACAAAGTCTTATTGTATAATCGACTGACATTTTTCGGAAACATAATCATGGAAATTTGCGAAAAGTCATGACAAAGTCTTATTGTATAATGGCTGACATTTTTCGAAATATAGTCATGGAAATTTGCGAAAAAGTCATGAAAAGTCTTATTGTATAATGTCGACTGACATTTTTGAAACCTAATCATGGAAATTTGCGAAAAGTCATGAAAAAGTCTTATTATATAATGTCGACTGACATTTTCCGAAACCTAATCATGGAAATTTGCCGAAAAGTCATGACAAAGTCTTATTGTATAATGTCGACTGACATTTTTCGTAACATAATCATGGAAATTTGCCGAAAAGTCATGAAAAGTCTTATTGTATAATGTCGACTGACATTTTCGGAACTATAATCATGGGAAATTTGCCGAAAAGTCATGAAAAGGTCTTATTGTATAATGTCGACTGACATTTTTCGAAACATAATCATGGAAATTTCGCGAAAACTCATGAAAAGTCTTATTGTATAATGTCGACTGACATTTTCGGAAACTATAGTCATGGAAATTTGCCAAAAAGTCATGAAAAAGTCTTATTGTATAATGTCGACTGACATTTTTGGAGCTCATAATCATGGAAATTTGCCGAAAAGTCATGAAAAGTCTTATTGTATAATGTCGACTGACATTTCGGTAAGTATAATCATGGAAATTTGCCGAAAAGTCATGAAAAGTCTTATTGTATAATGCGACTGACATTTTCGAACTATAGTCATGGAATGCCAAAAGTCTGAAAAGTCATGAAAAAGTCTTATTGTATAATGTCGACTGACATTTTTGGAGCTATAATCATGGAAATTTGCCGAAAAGTCGCGAAAAGTCTTATTGTATAATGTCGACTGACATTTTCGAGTATAAGTCATGAAAAGTCTTATTGTATATGACTGACATTTTGGGCATAATATGATTTGCGAAAGTCATGAAAAGTCTTATTGTATAATGT
>NC_053116.1:38592315-38607315 GCF_010015445.1 Perca fluviatilis
GAGCAGATCTTAATCACGGAGCGGATACGCAAATAATTTTTCACTTTCGTTAACATTGTGATATGTGGCAGGCCTTGGCGGAGGTCTGCGCTCTTCAGCGGCCCGTCTAGTTTGAAGATTCTTTGCAGCTTAAACGCACAATATGTAATTTTCTGCCGCTACGGGTCTCTCAGTCAAAACAATGGATGTAAACACGGACTTTTGATGACGACGTGTAGTGGCATTATGGGAGTTGTAGTTTAACACAATCTGTTCACGTTATCCACGTTACGTTTAGTAACGTTTATTCATGTCATTCTGATAAAATAGCTGCAGTTTCCCCCACATAATTACGTTTTCTTGATTCGATTTGTATTGGTAGCTAACGTTAGCTAGCTAGTTGACCCATAGCCATATATATAAATATATATGGCTATGGGTCAAGTATATATAAAATGGACCACCAGATCTTGTGTCTCTGGACCAGAGACCAGTGAAGGATATCAGAAGTCTCTTTCCCGGTGCTGGCTGAGCGTTACTGAGCAGCCTCCAACTGAGCTTGAAGACGTAAATGTGACGTGAGCAACCTGTCTGAAAGTGTGAAGTCTTCTGGTAGCTGTGCCGAGAGAAATCTCAATCATTCCCAATCTTACAGAGACGGAGAGCGTAGGTATATGTAAGGAGATAACATGGGCACAGGCTAATTACTGATCACTAACATGCTAGTTAACATTAGTCATTAAACCTAAACAGCTAATGGAAGTCCAAACTGCCTGTGAGCTTCTCCTGTACTATACGGTAATTCCTCTACTGTGTGACAGTAAGTCTCGTGGTTATGACCCAATCGTTAGCCTATTGTTATAAAAGCGTCTGCTACGGAGCCATAACGTGAGCTACAAGGTAATGGAGCCTTTTATACATTGTCGTGTTTCTTTAGAAATAAACAACGGACAAATAGAGTCTTTAAACGCTTCAGATGTAAAGTTATTCTCTGTCAGAGTGGCGCCAAAATGAATGGGAGTCAATGGGATGCTAACGGGAGGGGGATGGCTTGTTAGCATCAAAATGGCGCCTTAGGAGGTACGCGTTCCGAGGAGAAGCTTAGCCCCTTGGTACCCCCGAAGACGTAAGCCAGCAGCTAAAACCACCATTCGAACGAATCGTCTGGGTACCGTGTTTAGAGGGGTCAAAGGTTTTTATGACGCCACTGGCAGGCGACTAAATGAAACGTCCCGTGAAATTAAAATTAAATAACAGATATCTCTGGGATCGAACGTTGTTGGAAACCTTTAGGATAGTGTAAGTACACAACTCAACAACATATATAACATGGGTATAGTCGTTTTTAGACATTTTAATGCAGAAATGTTACATATTGTACCTTTTTTTTAAGCATAAATTGAATTCAGTAATGAATCATCACGTGTTTGTTGGGATTGTGGCTGTAATGACCAGCGCCGCCTCCGGGAGGCGCTGGCAGCGCTACAGACTGTTGGGATCGTGTTTTTAGTCTTCTTTATTTAAATGTGTAGACAAACATTAGCGTGGCGTTCCTCATGTCCGTTCTCTTCGCAGGTGTTTGACAAACTTCAGGACGTCAGCGCCATCGTGAGGAAGACGGGCTCCTCCCCCTCCCCCTCCCCGTCCCTCCCCAGACCCCCCCGCCCCCTGGTCTCCAGCGTGGGACGCCTGTCCGACCAGCTGTCCAAACTGGGCCCCCTGGAGGACACCTACCAGGCCGCCCCGTCCTCTCAGGGCTCCTCGTCTTTCTGCTTCCTAACCCCTCCTGACCCGCTGCACTCCTCCTCCTCCCTCCCCCCCTCATCTTCCTCCTCTTCTTCTTCTATTTCTTCTTTCGCCGGTCCGTGTGAAACCGACGAGAGTCGAGGCTTCTCCCAGTATGACCTTCGCTCCCCGTTCGGATCCAACGGGACCAGCTCCGGGTTTCTGTCTTCGTCCGCCAGAGAGCGCTGTCCCCGTCCTGCCCGGCCAACAGAGTCCCCATCGAGCCAGCCTTCGGTCCCCACTGAGGACCAGTACAGCTTCTCTCCACAGCCCAGCGGGGACAAGCCAGGGCCAGGGTCAGGGTCAGGGGCCAGGGCCCGCCCGGGACCAGAAACTAGAGGGCAGAGCACAGCCGGGATCTATGGCGTCCCAGAATGCATCTCTCCTGCGGGGCCCTTGCAGTCTGCCTCCCCGGAGCCCTCAGGTACTTCAGCATCTCGTTAGAGGACATTTTGCTAACCATAAATTATTTAATAAATGTCTTTTATTTTACAAAAGGCTTAAAATATTTTTTAATTTGTTCTGGAAACCAAGTAGTCTCACTACACGGAGTACGTTTACATGCACACTAATATATATTCAGAATCAGAAATGTCTTTATTGCAGCAATAAGTTAGCCTGGTTGACACCAGAGCCTTCTCAGCTGTAACTGAGAGTGGGTCTGGGAAAGGTTCATTGACAGTTCATTTCCAAAGGGGCGTCACCAACGGACGCCGCTCAAATGCCTCTGGGCGCCATTGGATAGTCCTTCAACCAATCAGACCAACGATCAGGGTGACGCTGCGCTTCGGTGGCCAAATGTTGAATGTAAACAAAGAGCTGCTCGCCGTCGCTGCGCTATCGTCGTTGCGTAAAGCCCGCCTCAGCGGTTGTGATTGGTGTAGAGCCCACCTCAACGGTTGTGATTGGTGTAGAGCCCACCTCAACGGTTGTGATTGGTGTAGAGCCCACCTCAACGGTTGTGATTGGTGTAAAGCCCTCCTCAACGGTTGTGATTGGTGTAAAGCCCTCCTCAACGGTTGTGATTGGTGTAGAGCCCCGCTTCAACGGTTGTGATTGGTGTAGAGCCCCGCCTCAACGGTTGTGATTGGTGTAAAGCCCTCCTCAACGGTTGTGATTGGTGTAAAGCCCGCCTCAACGGTTGTGATTGGTGTAGAGCCCGCCTCAACGGTTGTGATTGGTGTAGAGCCCTCCTCAACGGTTGTGATTGGTGTAGAGCCCGCCTCAACGGTTGTGATTGGTGTAGAGCCCTCCTCAACGGTTGTGATTGGTGTAGAGCCCCGCCTCAACGGTTGTGATTGGTGTAGAGCCCGCCTCAACGGTTGTGATTGGTGTAAAGCCCTCCTCAACGGTTGTGATTGGTGTAAAGCCCGCCTCAACGGTTGTGATTGGTGTAGAGCCCGCCTCAACGGTTGTGATTGGTGTAAAGCCCGCCTCAACGGTTGTGATTGGTGTAGAGCCCGCCTCAACGGTTGTGATTGGTGTAGAGCCCGCCTCAACGGTTGTGATTGGTGTAGAGCCCTCCTCAACGGTTGTGATTGGTGTAGAGCCCTCCTCAACGGTTGTGATTGGTGCCTCGATTTTCGGGACATTGGAAATGGGTTTGAATGGGCTCTTCGCCAGACTGACTTGCAGAGCAAATCTCAAATATGCCAGAAGTTCGTCAGGGTTTACCCAGGCTAACAATAAGTTACACTTAGGTGGAATTTGCCTTGTTGTTGCTTACATAAACAAACCTATTAAACATTAATATAAGATAAACAATAAATACAGAAACACATACATACAAAATAACTGATAAGAAAAAAGAGGCCGAATGGGTTGAGTGCAGAATATTCTGAATTTGATAAACGTCCTGTAAACAGCATATTCTGTGTGGATATTCTGAATAAGATCTCTTTCCAAATTAAGCGTTTTCTGATTAAGACGTGTGGGATATTCTGGTATTATTCAGGTTTTAGACGCATTCTTTGGACATGTATACAGCGCATTCAGAATCTGCGTCTCAGTCAAGGGTTTTACTGCAGTTTGGGACAGTTTACGGCCTCTCGCCTGTTTACAGCTCAATGCTGTTTTATGCTTCTGCGTCAGCTCCACGCCGTAGCTATGGCGTCGCTCCTATGGCGTTGTGACCCTTTCTGAGTTACTGGACACAAACCAACCAGCCGACAGTTTGCAGGGCTGCGGTAGAGATGCGCGGCGGCCAGAAGAAAAGGAGAAACAACTACTTTTAAACATGATCAAAGACTTGGATATGAACAGGTTTTTGGATATGAGGTGACCTTTCCTAGGAGCTGGTTGAAGGAATGAAAGAGAGACGCTGTGTTCACACGCTCCAACCAGTCCTAAACCACTGGTAAACTTTGACTAAAATCCTGTTTTACACGACTGCGCGTAAACGGGAATATTACTGGAACATTCACTTTCATTAGCCATGTGAACAGCTTAGAGGAATATCGTCTTTTTCCGAATAAGGGCCAAAAACTGACTATTATGTGCATGTAAACGTAGTAGGGTTGGGTATCTTTTCTTTTTTTTTCGATACCGGTTAAAACGGCACCGGAACCGATACTTAAAAAATATTTTACAATAACTTTGAAGGCACCATGAGGCTTACTAGTTTCAAGTGAACGCACCGCACCGTCTGTGTTGTTTTTCCGACTGCGGCTGCAGACTGGAATTAGAGCCCGACCGATATATCAGCGGGCCGATATTAGGCATTTTCCAAACTATCGGTATTGGCATTGATAATGGCCGATAAAAGAATATTAAAAAAATGAAACGGACGAAACCCCCTTCAGCCATCTTGTGAGTGTTGCCATTTGGTGGTCTGTCCACCAGAGGGCGCTCTACAACGTCTCTGTTGGCAACACTCATGTTTAACCCTTTAAGTTTCGTATCTTAAGTTTGTATTTTTATACATTTTATTTATCAGAACTTTAATATATTTTGATGTTCTGTTGTGACAATAAAACAAAGTTTATTTTTAAACTGCATTATCATTATTTTAGTGAGGACTCCTAAATAACTACAGATAACTAATGTTAGTGAAAATTTTATGTTTTGTTACGCGTTTCTGGATATATATTTTTTTTAAATGTATATCGGCCGATATATATCGGAATATCGGATTTTTAAATCACCAAATATTTGTATCGATATCGGCCTTAAAAATCCTTTATCGGTCAGGCTCTAGTTGGAATCATCTCCAGTGAAATACAGTCACCCTTTACACCGTTTAGCTGTCAGCATTTTAACCATGTTTAACCAGCTGCTAGCTAACGCTAGGCTAACATTACCTGCTGCTAAGTGTAGCGGTAGCTAGCCTCATGTGCAGCGATGCTTCGGTTGCCTGTAACATCTGATTCAGAGCATCAGAGAGTAGCGCAAAAGGCATTTAATTGGCACCGAAATCTGTGTTGCAATTCAGTCCGGTGGATACCGGTCGTTTAGGATTAGTATTAGCACCGAGTCTCGGTACCCAACCCTAAAACATAGTCCCTGAACTACGTTTTTTTGAGAGACTTTGGACTCTAATAGACAACGCACACTTGTTGACTTTTCATAGAAATGATGAAGTGTTCAAATGTTCTGTCTGTGTGTCTCTGTCTGTGTGTGTGTGTGTGTGTGTGTGTGTGTGTGTGTGTGTGTGTGTGTGCGTGCTCAGTCCACATGAATCCCAGTAAGCAGCGTCTCCTGCAGAAGAAAACTCTGTACGACGAGGGAAAGATCCACACTCCCGAGCTGCTGTCGTCCGATGACCTCTGTACGTAAAACTTGTAGATACTTTTACCCTCTTAAATCCTTTTATTGTAATCCATCTTGTTTCAGAATCATCTCTTTTATCGTGAACGATATGATGCTGCACACCCGCATCATCGCATGTTTCTCAGGCTACATCTACACCAACATGTAACCAATATCTTTTTGCTATGTTTGCGCCTCGCGTACACACTTCTCCGGCGTTTCCGAGCCCCTAAAATTGAGACATTTGGAAACACTGCTGCCCCCGTTTTGGTTTACAAACTCAAACGGTCAGTCAGTCTTATCTCTTAGGTAGTTTACGGACCGAGATAATATATCCCTGCCCTCACTTTTCACCGTTGTCGTTCTATCTCCAAAGTCTTTCCTGTATTTACAACTTCTATATCCATGATTTTCAGACAATCTGCTTGGGAGTGTCCCTATGTTCCCAAATTTCTAATATTAGTTTTCCAAAATTAGGCCTTATGTTCCCACATTTCTAAGATTCCTTTCCAAAATTAGGCCCTATGTTCCCAAATTTCTAATATTAGTTTTCCAATATTAGGCCCTATGTTCCCACATTTCTAAGATTCCTTTCCAAAATTAGGCCATATGTTCCCACATTTCTAAGATTCCTTTCCAAAATTAGGCCCTATGTTCCCACATTTCTAAGATTTCTTTTCCAAAATTAGGCCCTATGTTCCCAAATTTCTAATATTAGTTTTCCAATATTAGGCCCTATGTTCCCACATTTCTAAGATTTCTTTTTCAAAATTAGGCCCTATGTTCCCACATTTCTAAGATTCCTTTCCAAAATTAGGCACTATGTTCCCACATTTCTAAGATTTCTTTTTCAAAATTAGACCCTATGTTCCCACATTTCTAAGATTCTTTTCCAAAATTAGGCCCTATGTTCCCACATTTCTAAGATTCCTTTCCAAAATTAGGCCCCGTGTTCCCACATTTCTAAGATTCTTTTCCAAAATTAGACCCTATGTTCCCACATTTCTAAGATTCCTTTCCAAAATTAGGCCCCGTGTTCCCACATTTCTAAGATTCCTTTCCAAAATTAGGCCCTATGTTCCCACATTTCTAAGATTTCTTTTCCAAAATTAGGCCCTATGTTCCCAAATTTCTAATATTAGTTTTCCAATATTAGGCCCTATGTTCCCACATTTCTAAGATCTTTTTCAAAATTAGGCCCTATGTTCCCACATTTCTAAGATCTTTTTCAAAATTAGGCCCTATGTTCCCACATTTCTAAGATTCCTTTCCAAAATTAGGCCCTATGTTCCCACATTTCTAAGATTCCTTTCCAAAATTAGGCCCTATGTTCCCACATTTCTAAGATTCCTTTCCAAAATTAGGCCCTATGTTCCCACATTTCTAAGATTCTTTTCAAAATTAGGCCCTATGTTCCCACATTTCTAAGATCTTTTTCAAAATTAGGCCCTATGTTCCCACATTTCTAAGATTCCTTTCCAAAATTAGGCCCTATGTTCCCACATTTCTAAGATCTTTTTCAAAATTAGGCCCTATGTTCCCACATTTCTAAGATTCTTTTCCAAAATTAGGCCCTATGTTCCCACATTTCTAAGATTCCTTTCCAAAATTAGGCCCTATGTTCCCACATTTCTAAGATTCCTTTCCAAAATTAGGCACTATGTTCCCACATTTCTAAGATTCCTTTCCAAAATTAGGCCCCGTGTTCCCACATTTCTAAGATTCCTTTCCAAACTTAGGCCCTATGTTCCCACATTTCTAAGATCTTTTTCAAAATTAGGCCCTATGTTCCCACATTTCTAAGATTCCTTTCCAAAATTAGGCCCTATGTTCCCACATTTCTTAGATTCTTTTCCAAAATTAGGCCCTATGTTCCCACATTTCTAAGATTCCTTTCCAAAATTAGGCCCTATGTTCCCACATTTCTAAGATTCCTTTCCAAAATTAGGCACTATGTTCCCACATTTCTAAGATTCCTTTCCAAAATTAGGCCCTATGTTCCCACATTTCTAAGATTCCTTTCCAAAATTAGGCCCTATGTTCCCACATTTCTAAGATTCCTTTCCAAAATTAGGCCCTATGTTCCCTCATTTCTAAGATTCCTTTCCAAAATTAGGCCCTATGTTCCCACATTTCTAAGATTTCTTTCCAAAATTAGGCCCTATGTTCCCACATTTCTAAGATTCCTTTCCAAAATTAGGCCCTATGTTCCCACATTTCTAAGATTTCTTTTCCAAAATTAGGCCCTATGTTCCCAAATTTCTAATATTAGTTTTCCAATATTAGGCCCTATGTTCCCACATTTCTAAGATCTTTTTCAAAATTAGGCACTATGTTCCCACATTTCTAAGATTCCTTTCCAAAATTAGGCACTATGTTCCCACATTTCTAAGATTTCTTTTTAAAAATTAGGCCCTATGTTCCCACATTTCTAAGATTCCTTTCCAAAATTAGGCACTATGTTCCCACATTTCTAAGATTTATTTTCCAAAATTAGGCCCTATGTTCCCAAATTTCTAATATTAGTTTTCCAATATTAGGCCCTATGTTCCCACATTTCTAAGATCTTTTTCAAAATTAGGCCCTATGTTCCCACATTTCTAAGATTCCTTTCCAAAATTAGGCCCTATGTTCCCACATTTCTAAGATTTCTTTTCAAAAATTAGGCCCTATGTTCCCAAATTTCTAATATTAGTTTTCCAATATTAGGCCCTATGTTCCCACATTTCTAAAATCTTTTTCAAAATTAGGCCCTATGTTCCCACATTTCTAAGATTCCTTTCCAAAATTAGGCCCTATGTTCCCACATTTCTAAGATCTTTTTCAAAATTAGGCCCTTATGTTCCCACATTTCTAATATTAGTTTTCCAAAATTAGGCCCTATGTTCCCACATGTCTAAGATTTCTTTTCCAAAATTAGGCCCTATGTTCCCAAATTTCTAATATTAGTTTTCCAATATTAGGCCCTATGTTCCCACATTTCTAAGATCTTTTTCAAAATTAGGCCCTATGTTCCCACATTTCTAAGATTCTTTTCCAAAATTAGGCCCTATGTTCCCACATTTCTAAGATTCCTTTCCAAAATTAGGCTCTATGTTCCCACATTTCTAAGATTTCTTTTTCAAAATTAGGACCTATGTTCCCACATTTCTAAGATTCCTTTCCAAAATTAGGCACTATGTTCCCACATTTCTAAGATTTCTTTTTCAAAATTAGGCCCTATGTTCCCACATTTCTAAGATTCCTTTCCAAAATTAGGCCCTATGTTCCCACATTTCTAAGATTCCTTTCCAAAATTAGGCACTATGTTCCCACATTTCTAAGATTTCTTTTTCAAAATTAGGCCCTATGTTCCCACATTTCTAAGATTCCTTTCCAAAATTAGGCCCTATGTTCCCACATTTCTAAGATTCCTTTCCAAAATTAGGCCCTATGTTCCCACATTTCTAAGATTCCTTTCCAAAATTAGGCCCTATGTTCCCACATTTCTAAGATTCCTATCCAAAATTAGGCCCTATGTTCCCACATTTCTAAGATTTCTTTTCCAAAATTAGGCCCTATGTTCCCAAATTTCTAATATTAGTTTTCCAATATTAGGCCCTATGTTCCCACATTTCTAAGATCTTTTTCAAAATTAGGCCCTATGTTCCCACATTTCTAAGATTTCTTTTCCAAAATTAGGCCCTATGTTCCCAAATTTCTAATATTAGTTTTCCAATATTAGGCCCTATGTTCCCACATTTCTAAGATCTTTTTCAAAATTAGGCCCTATGTTCCCACATTTCTAAGATTCCTTTCCAAAATTAGGCCCTATGTTCCCACATTTCTAAGATCTTTTTCAAAATTAGGCCCTATGTTCCCACATTTCTAAGATTCTTTTCCAAAATTAGGCCCTATGTTCACACATTTCTAAGATCTTTTTCAAAATTAGGCCCTATGTTCACACATTTCTAATATTTTCCAAAATTAGGCCCTATGTTCACACATTTCTAAGATTCCTTTCCAAAATTAGGCCCTATGTTCCCACATTTCTTAGATTCTTTTCCAAAATTCGGCCCTATGTTCCCACATTTCTAAGATTCCTTTCCAAAATTAGGCCCTATGTTCCCACATTTCTAAGATTTCTTTTCCAAAATTAGGCCCTATGTTCCCAAATTTCTAATATTAGTTTTCCAATATTAGGCCCTATGTTCCCACATTTCTAAGATCTTTTTCAAAATTAGGCCCTATGTTCCCACATTTCTAAGATTCCTTTTCAAAATTAGGCCCTATGTTCCCACATTTCTAAGATTCCTTTCCAAAATTAGGCCCTTATGTTCCCACATTTCTAAGATTAGTTTTCCAATATTAGGCCCTATGTTCCCTCATTTCTAAGATTCCTTTCCAAAATTAGGCCCTATGTTCCCACATTTCTAAGATTCCTTTCCAAAATTAGGCCCTATGTTCCCACATTTCTAAGATTTTTTTCAAAATTAGGCCCTATGTTCCCACATTTCTATGATTCCTTTCCAAAATTAGGCCCTATGTTCCCACATTTCTAAGATTCCTTTCCAAAATTAGGCACTATGTTCCCACATTTCTAAGATTCCTTTCCAAAATTAGGCCCTATGTTCCCACATTTCTAAGATTAGTTTTCCAATATTAAGCCCTATGTTCCCACATTTCTAAGATTTGTTTTTCAAAATTAGGCCCTATGTTCCCACATTTCTAAGATTCCTTTCCAAAATTAGGCCCTATGTTCCCACATTTCTAAGATTAGTTTTCCAAAATTAGGCCCTATGTTCCCACATTTCTAAGATTCCTTTCCAAAATTAGGCCCTATGTTCCCACATTTCTAAGATTAGTTTTCCAATATTAGGCCCTATGTTCCCACATTTCTAAGATTCTTTTCCAAAATTAGGCCCTATGTTCCCACATTTCTAAGATTCTTTTTTCAAAATTAGGCCCTATATTCCCACAGTTCCCACATTTCTAAGATTCTTTTCCAAAATTAGGTCCTCTGTTCCCACATTTCCTTTTTCATAAATTTGTATCAGATTTCATCCCCCTTTCTCCCAGCCAATTACACCCAACATATTATCCAGTAGCAATGGACTACAGATGTAATGTAACCCTAACCCTAACATAGGGCCTAATTTTAAGAAAAATCTTAGAAATGTGGGAACATAGGGCTGTGGGAACATAGGGCTGACCCCATCTGCTTCCTGTTTACACCGACACACACATGCCCAGTGTGTGTGTGTGTGTGTGTGTGTGTGTTTGTGTGAACGGTCATGTGATACGTGATGTCAGACGTGTTGATATTGACGCAGAATAGTTCTGCTACTGGAGCTGAAACTCTTGTGTGGCCGCCAATCGTTTTTTGTTTTTTTTTGTCTCAAAATGCCGCTTAAATATGAAAACTTGGCCGTGTAGATGTAGCCTGGGCCTCTCGTCTCGTGTCTCAGCCTGATCTCACTCCTCTGTGTCTCGTTTCATATTCCCGCTGTGGCGCCAGACGGAGGGAGGAGTTCTGACAGAGGGCCGGAGGAGAGCGACGAGCTGGATTACCTTCCTGCGCAACACGACTGACCCCAAGCGTTGTGAACTGCTTCAGAGTCCGATCCCCTCACACAGCCCGTGAAGAGGGTTCAATTTCTCCCCCCCCATCCCCCGACCCCCCCTGGATCAAGATGAGGCACAGGTGCTACCATCCTGATCACATGCACACACTTGTGCGTCCATACCGGGAACTTCAACTGGCTCAAGCAAACACTTTTCACAAGCGAAGTATTTTAGGGGACCACTAAAGTAACATCTCAGCAGCCTACTTTTTTTTATTTTTTTTTTATTTTAGGTGCCTGTAATAATCAGATGATGTCTGCACTGTTTCATCCGCTGAGCTATTAAAACATTACACTGATGAGATGTAACGTTATTTTAGGGAACCATCGGTGGTGGTGGGGGGTTGGGGGGGAGGATCACAGGGTGCCTCACGGTACGATACCCAGCTCACGATACCGATAATATCACGATACAGAAATACTGCAATCAGTCAATCAGTCGCTAGACAGTGCTATCACGATATCGCTCTAATTATGAATACTAACATGAAAAGGTTAAAGGTGCTGTAGGGGTAGGGTTGAGAAGATCCAGGACTTAGCCAAAAATATTTTTGGCTAAGCCCCTCCCCACACAAGGGAGAATGAATGCGTGTGCATGAGCAGTGATTGACACGCAGTTAAACACCTCCCCTGGCCCTAATTGGTGCATCTGAACAGTTAGACACCTCCCCTGGCCCTGATTGGTGCATCTGAACAGTTAGACACCTCTCTCCTGGCCCTGATTGGTGCATCTGAACAGTTAGACACCTCTCTCCTGGCCCTGATTGGTGCATCTGAACAGTTAGACACCTCCCCTGGCCCTAATTGGTGCATCTGAACAGTTAGACACCTCTCTCCTGGCCCTGATTGGTGCATCTGAACAGTTAGACACCTCTCTCCTGGCCCTGATTGGTGCATCTGAACAGTTAGACACCTCTCTCCTGGCCCTGATTGGTGCATCTGAACAGTTAGACACCTCTCTCCTGGCCCTAATTGGTGCATCTGAACAGTTAGACACCTCTCTCCTGGCCCTAATTGGTGCATCTGAACAGTTAGACACCTCTCTCCTGGCCCTGATTGGTGCATCTGAACAGGGAGCTGTGGATTTTAGCAAATCCAGACCTGCCAACCTGTACGCATTTTGACAACAAAATACGGTGATACGATTTGTCACTTTAAACTACACGAAAATCAGGTGACTGCTTTGAGTTCACTCGTTGACGTGCAGTAGGCGTCTCAGTCTAACTCTTGATGATAGTAGGCGGCTAAAACAGCGTAGCAGCCACGAGCATGCTGGAAAAACTAAACTAAAGAAGAAGAGTTCGACCAATCACACCGTCGGGTCCCTTCCTCTAATGTGAAGCGGCATATCGGCTACTGATCTACTGATAGTAAAACGAAAGCATCACATGCAAGTGTTATTCCTCTCTCATTCCCGTTTAGTTTGGTTGGTTTCCCCGAGGGAGGACGGTGCTTGCAAAGGTAAACTGATTTGATGTAGAAAGGTGAAATTGTGAAATGAATTAATTTACGTAGCCTACCTGTCAACTTTGGAGAAATATTATTTATTTATATTATTATTATTATTATTATTATTAATAAAGCCTTGCATTTATAAAGTCTTGGATTTTGTTACAAAGGTCTTATATACAGTACAGGCCAAAAGTTTGGACACACCTTCTCATTCAATGCGTTTCCTTTTTATTTTCATGACTATTTACATTGTAGATTCTCACTGAAGGCATCAAAACTATGAATGAACACATATGGAATTATGTACTTAACAAAAAAGTGTGAAATAACTGAAAACATGTCTTATATTTTAGATTCTTCAGAGTAGCCACCCTTTGCTTTTTTATTAATAAGGGAAAAACTTCCACTAATGAACCCTGACAAAGCACACCTGTGAAGGTAAAACCATTTCAGGTGACTACCTCATGAAGCTCATTGAGAGAACACCAAGGGTTTGCAGAGTTATCAAAAAAAGCAAAGGGTGGCTACTTTGAAGAATCTAAAATATAAGACATGTTTTCAGTTATTTCACACTTTTTTGTTAAGTACATAATTCCATATGTGTTCATTCATAGTTTTGATGCCTTCAGCGAGAATCTACAATGTAAATAGTCATGAAAATAAAGAAACACATTGAATGAGAAGGTGTGTCCAAACTTTTGGCCTGTACTGTATGTTTTGCCTTTCCTAGGATTAAGTTCATACCGTAACAAAATTAACTGTTACTAATGTAGCTAGGCTAATTAAAAACTGCGGTTAAACTGAGCGGAGGATGTGCGGAATGTGTCGGTATCTGTCGGACCTTGGCTCGCCGCTCGGCGCCTTCAGACAAAGCTCAAGCTAACAGGCTAACGGCTAATTAGCTAGCCAAACACCGAGCGGTAACCTCTGCAGAGATTGGCTCTGAGGGCGCATCAATCTGCTCGGTGTGCGTCTTATAACGAGCAGCGCGAGCAGCCGGCGGACTCTAAACATCTGTTGATCCGTGCAGGACTTCACTGTGAGCGGACTGTTTAGAGACCATGTGACCGGCAGCTAACGTCTGCTGTAGCAGAGCTGCAAGTACACGCTGAACTGAGCGGTGTGTTTTCAGTGTTAAACACTGCTGCAGCTGTTCATGCACGACTGTTGGTGGTCATTTCCAGAGGAGGAAGACTATTACTCACATCATGTATCGCAGTAAAAGTAGAAAAAACTGTGTTGTAGAGTTACAAATGACAAGTGCATTCAACATCTTCCCTATGTAATAGTCCAAAAGTATTAAGTAGTATCAAAATATACTTAAAGTACCAAAAATAAAAGTGCTCATGATGCAGTGTAATATATTTTATTTTATTGGATTATATTATGATCCAATTAATTGTATTAAATATGACCGATAATTTAAATAAAATGTTTTAATTCAAGTAGCCTACTTGAACATAATTATTTTCTAGGGTTTAAAATGTTTACAGATTTGACATTTAATGGCACATTTATTCCGCGTGCGTGCCGCCGTGTTCGTGAACCAGAACTTCGACAATAAATCGGGAAGTTGCTACTCCAAAACGTTTTTCAAGGTTGGCAGGTCTGCAGATCTCTCTCAGGGCTGTAGGTGGAGCCAGAGGAGCTGGGTTTATATTTTAAATGACCTGCTTCATGTAGTTCTACTGGAACATCGGGTCAGTTTCAGCAGATATGACAGACAGGTAGTTTTATCAGTCGTACCTACTGCACCTTTAAGAGCAGGTTTTCTCTCTTTATTCACTGCAAGTCCAAACCGTCACCTTATCTTCCACCGGGCGCGTCTGCGTCCATCCCAGTCGATGCTCGATAATCCACCAGCCGCAACACGCCGCGTCCCAGAAGCGTGCGCGAAGCGCCTCTCCGCTCCGCTAGGTCTACTCGCACGCGAGCCGCGGCGCGCTCAGACAGCCGGGCAGGAAGTGGAACAGCGGGAGCATCCTGTCGGTTTACCACAACAAAGCCTAAGTTAGTTTTAATAAACATGGGATTGTTCTGGAAAGTACTAGCCTAGAAATCTAGACGCCCCCCTATTATCGGCAGCAAATGTAATTTGCAGCCAGGGTCAGTCTGGTCTAGCAACTCTCCGTTGGCTCGCGAGCTGGAAAAACCAAACTCTAGTCGGGCCAATCACATCGTGTATAGAGTGGGTGGGCGGGGCTTATGGCTGCTGCTGCTGCTGCTGGTGAACAGAGGTCTTCTGGAAGACTTGGAGTTCAGCTTTTCTTTGAGAAAAGAACAAAGAGCGGCACTGAAGTCATTCTTAAAAAAAGGAAGATGTGTTCAGAGTTTAAAGTTGAATCTATCAGCTAGCGTTGCTCTGATTGGTTGGAGCGCTATCCTATTGCGTGCAGAGGGGAATCTGAAAGACAACAGTTGATCCCGCCCCCTC
>NC_053116.1:38612315-38649815 GCF_010015445.1 Perca fluviatilis
GTGGAGTAACTAAAGTAACTAGTAACTAAAGCTGGAACAGATGAATGTAAGGAGTAACTATAAGTAAATAGAATGGAAAGACAATAGTTAGTATTTATAGCTGGAACAGATGAATGTAGGGGAGTAAAGTAACGAAAGCGTAACAATGGAAGTGATTAGTGGAAAAGTAACTAAAGCTGTAATAGATGCAATGTAACGGATTAATACTAAAATTAACTAAAGGTAACAGATGAATGTGAGTAATTTAAGCTGTAATAGATGAATGTTAGTAACTAGTAACTGGAAAATGTAGTGTAATACTAACTATAAAGCTGGAACAGATGAATGTAGCAGTAACTAAGTAACTAGTAACTAAAAAGATGTGAAGGAAGTAAAGTAATAGTAATATAAAGCTGGAACAGATGAATGTAGTGGAGTAACTAAAGTAACTAGTAACTAAAGCTGGAACAGATGAATGTAACGGAGTAACTAAAGTAACTAGTAACTAAAGTGGAAAGATGAAGGTAATAGTGAACTAGTAACTAAAGCTGGAAACAGATGCATGTGGGAGTAACTAAATTAACTAGTAAAAGGGAATAGATGAATGTAATGTAATTAAAGCTGGAACAGATGAAGTAATTAGTATAGTAAGTGGAACAGATGAATGTAATGGAATCTGGAATGAATGTAATGGAAACAGCTGGAATGTTAATGGACAGTAACTAGAATAGTAATAAAGATGGAACGAAGTAGTGTAATTAAATTAATAGAAATTAAAGCTGGAACAGATAATGTAGCGGAGTAACTAAAGTAACTAGTAACTAAAGCTGGAACAGATGAATGTAGTGGAGTAACTAAAGTAACTAGTAACTAAAGCTGGAACAGATGAATGTAACGGAGTAACTAAAGTAACTAGTAACTAAAGCTGGAACAGATGAATGTAACGGAGTAACTAAAGTAACTAGTAACTAAAGCTGGAACAGATGAATGTAACGGAGTAACTAAAGTAACTAGTAACTAAAGCTGGAACAGATGAATGTAGCGGAGTAAGTAATCAGTAACTAAGTAACAAACACAGATGAATGTAGTGGAGTAACTAAAGTAACTAGTAACTAAAGCTGGAACAGATGAATGTAAGCGAGTAAATAACTAGTAACTAAAGCTAAATAGATGAATGTAAGGAGTAAAGGAATAGAACTAAAGCTGGAATGAATGTAACTAGTAACTAAAGCTGGAAATAGATGTAATGTAGCGGAGTAACTAAAGTAACTAGTAACTAAAGCTGGAACAGACGAATGTAGCGGAGTAACTAAAGTAACTAGTAACTAAAGCTGGAACAGACGAATGTAGCGGAGTAACTAAAGTAACTAGTAACTAAAGCTGGAACAGACGAATGTAGCGGAGTAACTAAAGTAACTAGTAACTAAAGCTGGAACAGATGAATGTAGCGGAGTAACTAAAGTAACTAGTAACTAAAGCTGTAACAGATGAATGTAGCGGAGTAACTAAAGTAACTAGTAACTAAAGCTGGAACAGATCAATGTAGCGGAGTAACTAAAGTAACTAGTAACTAAAGCTGGAACAGATCAATGTAGCGGAGTAACTAAAGTAATTAGTAACTAAAGCTGGAACAGATCAATGTAGGGGAGTAGAACTAGAAAGTGGCATGAAAAGAAAAGACTCAAGTAAAGTAGGCCTACAAAGAAACTCAAAATTTGATAACTTAAGTACAGTACTGGAGTAATTGTACTCAGTTACATTCCACCGCGGTTTCAAAGAGTGACCTAAACGTCCTCGGTCAATGCTGATCAGTTACACCTGTGAAGAACCAGAATGTTTGCGTCTAACCAATAAGAAAGGAGCTCTTGTGACTCTCGACCAATCGGATTCCGCGGCTCGTTCTCGCCTTAAACTCGAGTATAAAAGGCTCATTAAAGCCAGTCCTTCAGCGTCTTCACTTAGCACTCCTAGCAGAGAGGTTAAGTTGGTTCCTGGCTCCTTATTTCATCCCTCTAAATCAGCAGCAGGAAACATGGTGAGTACGGAATATATCCGTGGAATATCTATGTGTATCTGTACTGTATATATGTGTATCTGTTTCATATATGTGCATTTGTAGCCTGTCTCCTAGAGCCTGGGCTTGTCCCGAGTTTCTGCTCGTCTGTCGCACCAAATGTTTGCTCTTGGGGCGGTTGTCTGGGCTTGTGGTGTAGACGGAATAATTAATATTTTTATTTAACCAGGCTCCCGGTCACTAACTAAGAGCGGTTAAGTAACTTTTTATGGAAAGGTTACGTTTTAAGTTGTGCTAAGAAGTGTGGTTGAAGTTGGTGGTGTTACCTTGCTAATGGGTAAGGCCAGAGACGTCACGTAGCCTAACGACGTGCAAGTATTTCATTAACTTCATTTAGTGAAGTAGAAATGTTGGCTATCTGTAGCCTACTTTACTTGAGTAATTGTTTTTTTTTTTCACGCAATTATCTGTAGGCCTACTTTCTACTACTTGCATTTTAAAAACACTGCCCCGTTACTCTTTATTTCATTCCGGCTTGTCATCGTTTGAAATAAAAATTAAATAAAAACTTCTCCAGATAAATCGTGCCATGTGGATGGAGTGAATCTGATTGTGGTTGGATCAGAAGTATAAACGTATGGTTCTCTAATGTATTTGCTTTGTACTAAAATTAGTTTTTCAATGGGCATAAATGCAGCTGAAACTGTTGCATCCCAAATTATTCAACATTAACCTTTTTTTAATATAACATTATAGTCAGTATGGCCTTTAGAGAAATGTTTTGTGGAGATGGGGTAGTGCTATAGGCTCTGTGGCGTGGCCTAAGCTTTTGTCCTTTTAATGACATTTTATTTATTTTTTCCCTCCTTAAATTACTTTCATACTTTAGTTTTGAAATGAGTACTTTTACACTTTAGTAAAAAGCTTGAGTTGATACTTGAACTTGTACAGAAGTCTTTTTACACTCTAGTATCTATACTACAGAAGTCTTTTTACACCCTAGTATCTATACTACAGTAGTCTTTATACACTCTAGTATCTATACTACAGTAGTCTTTATACACCCTAGTATCTATACTACAGAAGTCTTTTTACACCCTAGTATCTATACTACAGAAGTCTTTTTACACCCTAGTATCTATACTACAGTAGTCTTTATACACTCTAGTATCTATACTACAGTAGTCTTTTTAACACCCTAGTATCTATACTACAGAAGTCTTTTTACACCCTAGTATCTATACTACAGTAGTCTTTATACACCCTAGTATCTATACTACAGTAGTCTTTTTACACCCTAGAATCTATACTACAGAAGTCTTTTTACACCCTAGTATCTATACTACAGTAGTCTTTTTACACCCTAGTATCTATACTACAGAAGTCTTTTTAAACCTAGTATCTATACTACAGAAGTCTTTTTAAACCCTAGTATCTATACTACAGAAGTCTTTTTAAACCCTAATATTTATACTACAGAAGTCTTTTTAAACCCTAGTATCTATACTACAGAAGTCTTTTTACACCCTAGTATCTATACTACAGAAGTCTTTTTAAACCCTAGTATCTATACTACAGTAGTCTTTTTAAACCCTAGTATCTATACTACAGAAGTCTTTTTAAACCCTAGTATCTATACTACAGTAGTCTTTTTACACCCTAGTATCTATACTACAGAAGTCTTTTTACACCCTAGTATCTATACTACAGTAGTCTTTTTAAACCCTAGTATCTATACTACAGAAGTCTTTTTAAACCCTAGTATCTATACTACAGAAGTCTTTTTACACCCTAGTATCTATACTACAGTAGTCTTTTTAAACCCTAGTATCTATACTACAGTAGTCTTTTTACACCCTAGTATCTATACTACAGTAGTCTTTTTAAACCCTAGTATCTATACTACAGTAGTCTTTTTAAACCCTAGTATCTATACTACAGTAGTCTTTTTACACCCTAGTATCTATACTACAGTAGTCTTTATACACCCTAGTATCTATACTACAGTAGTCTTTATACACCCTAGTATCTATACTACAGTAGTCTTTATACACCCTAGTATCTATACTACAGTAGTCTTTATACACCCTAGTATCTATACTACAGTAGTCTTTATACACCCTAGTATCTATACTACAAAAGTCTTTTTACACCCTAGTATCTATACTACAGTAGTCTTTTTACACCCTAGTATCTATACTACAGTAGTCTTTATACACCCTAGTATCTATACTACAGTAGTCTTTTTACACCCTAGTATCTATACTACAGTAGTCTTTTTACACCCTAGTATCTATACTACAGAAGTCTTTTTACACCCTAGTATCTATACTACAGTAGTCTTTTTACACCCTAGTATCTATACTACAAAAGTCTTTTTACACCCTAGTATCTATACTACAGTAGTCTTTTTACACCCTAGTATCTATACTACAGAAGTCTTTTTACACCCTAGTATCTATACTACAGTAGTCTTTTTACACCCTAGTATCTATACTACAGTAGTCTTTATACACCCTAGTATCTATACTATAGAAGTCTTTTTACACCCTAGTATCTATACTTCTACCGGAGTAGTGAATGAATACTTTTGACACCTGGATAAAGCAGAACTAAATTAAATACTTTTCTGTTAAAGGCTACTTGCGGCTGGGCATGGCCCGGGTACCGGTTTCAAGGTAGACCGCAGTTTAAAGTGACGTTACTACCACACGTGTCAAACTCAAGGCCCGCGGGCCAGATCCGGCCCCGCTAATTTTAATCCGGCCCCTATATACATTTAGGGTCTCAATACGTTTTAGCCCAAATACATGTGACTTTTTTTTTTTCAAACGTTTTTGTCATTTTCTTCATAATTTTTGTTAACTAAACTGTAAGTGAGAAGACTATATGAAACCTGCAATAATACAGTAAAAGATATTTGACTTTTCCCATGACATAAAGGCAATAAACTTGTATGTCTGGCCCTTGATGCGATTTCTCATTTTCTAGAGTGGCCCTCAGGGAGCTTGAGTTTGACCCCCCTACGTCTTATGTTCCTGCTGGTTTTTGAGTCGTCAATGCCAGAAAGTGCAGCTTTAAAATCCCCTCTCTGCCAGCGTGCAGTGTTTAAAAAGTAAAATGCAGTGTGTTCAGTAGGTGTTTTTTTTTACCCAGGCATTTCAAAGTAATACATTTTCAAAGCTATGGAGCTTTTTCACAGCAGACATGTTGACTTGTCGTAGTAGGAAAAGCACAGCTGAAGTTGATAACCTTAATTATGGCTCAGTTCCATCAAGTGTCCCAGTAAGAGATTTCAATGAGTCAGCATGCCCAATACCAGGACCTCTCCTAAGTGGAATGCAGCCATCAGTAATGGTTTAATACCAGGACCTCTCCTAAGTGGAATGCAGCCATCAGTAATGGTTTAATACCAGGACCTCTCCTAAGTGGAATGCAGCCATCAGTAATGGTTTAATACCAGGGTCTCTCCTAAGTGGAATGCAGCCATCAGTAATGGTTTAATACCAGGGTCTCTCCTAAGTGGAATGTAGCCATCAGTAATGGTTTAATACCAGGGTCTCTCCTAAGTGGAATGCAGCCATCAGTAATGGTTTAATACCAGGGTCTCTCCTAAGTGGAATGCAGCCATCATTAATGGTTTAATACCAGAGTCTCTCCTAAGTGGAATGCAGCCATCAATAATGGTGTTGAATACACCTGTGCTCTTCCTACTATGACATGTCAACATGTCTGCTGTGAAAAAGGTCTATAGAAGGTATTTTTGCCCTGGCATTTCAAAGTAATATGTTAAAGCTATAATTGCAATACTGTAAAACGGACACATTTTTTGCTGAAGGTTATCATGCCAGCCCATGTCTGCTTGCAGCTTCTGTAAGTCAGTGTGCCGACTGACCCAGTTAGGGTAAAGTAGTTTTAATTAGGGTTTCAAAATTCTGGGACTTTTTAAAAGTTGGTAACTTTCCACAGGAATTAATGGGAATAAACTGGATGTTTTTGATATTGCTTGTCATAATACAGTTAGTCTATAATGGGGAACTTAAATGTTGTTGAGAACCATCTTGTGGCATAATCTTAATAATAAAACAACCTGATTTAATGCAACTTTGTTTGAATGTCCTCACTATATTCCTCAATGACATGCCCGTGCAGTGATCAGCATAGGTACTACATACTGGCCATTTAGTATTTAAAATGGAGGTTTTTTGGGGGGGGTGGGTGGTTTACATAACCCATTGCTATTATTAACCTATGTTAATTGTATAGCCCACTAACTATAGTAAATCAAAAGCTTAACTTCTATGGGAAGTTTCTGGAAATTTCCCAGAAATGTCCTCTCCTTTGTGACCCTAGTTATAACTGAATAAAAGTAGTCCTGTAACCTTCCTCTGCCTGGCTGCTATTATATTAAGTATTTAGGTGCTGTAGAGATGTCCCAGCCTGCCTAAGGGAACTTTTTCAGAAATGTCACACTAATTTAATTTTTGGTAACATACAAAAATGATTACTCTTTGATATTGTGAATAATTTTGCAGTATCAATCAAAATGATCACAATTAGATTCTCATCGTGCAGCTGTTTGAGTAAACCACTTTAAGTGTACAGCATGTCTGTGGTTTAGTCCTGATGGGTTATCGGCTTCTTTAGAAGAGTTATATATTTTTATTTTTGGTCTCCTCCTTTCAGAGCTTGGATTTGATTTGTCTTCAACATGTGGTTATTACTAGACACTAGGTTGAGAGGTAAAAATGTCTGACAATGTTACTAAGTAAATTTACTTCAGTACCAAATGGTGAGGTACTTTACTTGAGTCTTTTCATGCCACTTTCTACTTCTACTCCTCTACAGTCATCTGTTCCAGCTTTAGTTACTTTACACATTAAGATTACTGTGCACAGAACGTATGTAGTTTCTAAAATCTGAGGTTTGATTCTGAAGTAAACTAGCCGACAATATAACAGCTAGAAGTCCAGCTGAGATGAGACCATTAAACACACACCTGGTTGGATCCTTTTACTCTTTTCTAAAATGTTTTAATACTTTAACTACATTACACTTAAGGACAATTCTGGTGCAAAATGAACCTAGGTGTTAATAACATGTGTACTGAGTCAACTGTTCTCTTGGATATATTGCCTGCTAATCGAATGTGCATTTAGCTTGATACAAGCTAGTGCAAACTGCTGATGGACACTAGGCATTCGGGCCACTGGTAGAGTTAAAAAAAGCACCATTTCTATTCCACTAACAAGGCTCCAATCAGCACCACACTTCCACGGTAGCATAATGAGGGTCCCTACTTGTAAACAGAAGCGTTGAACTTTAGGTGTACAGACAGTTTTATGAAAGACTTTATAAAGACCGTACCTTTGGGTACACAGGCAATCGCCATCTTGGGAAAACTGTGACCAGTCGACCCAGGAATGCCGTGCAACCAGTCACATAGCTTGAGCACGGCGTTCGTTGTCAGTCTGATTGTGACTGATCGCTGGAATTTACCTTAAGTAACCTTTTCAATACAGGCCTTTCAGAGTATTTTAACAGTGTGGTATTAGAACTTTTACTGAAGGATCTGAATACTTCTTCTTCCTCCGCTGCTGGTAAATGTTAAAACTTTGTCTTCCTCCAGCGGGAGTGTATCTCGATGCACGTTGGCCAAGCCGGTGTCCAGATTGGCAATGCCTGCTGGGAGCTCTACTGCCTGGAGCACGGGATCCAGCCGGACGGTCAGATGCTGGACAAGACCAGCGGAGGAGGGGACGACTCCTTCACCACCTTCTTCAGTGAGACCGGCGCCGGGAAGCACAGCCCCAGGGCCATCTTTGTGGACCTGGAGCCCACGGTCATCGGTAAACTTGTTAAATATATAGGCCCCCCCCCCCCGAGGTTTGAGGAATTTCAAAAAGCAAACCTAAGTTTCAGCTTTAGTGCCAAATTATCTCGTTGCACATTGCACTAGAATGTGTGTGTTGTGATACAGAAAGCAGTTTGTTTTCATTTTTATATGAAACCCAGGGATCAGTTATATATAAATGGTTAAAGGTCCATGACATGGTGCTCTTTGGATGCTTTTATATAGACCTTAGTGGTCCCCTAATACTGTATCTGAAGTCTCTTCTATATAGACCTTAGTGGTCCCCTAATACTGTATCTGAAGTCTCTTTTATATAGACCTTAGTGGTCCCCTAATACTGTATCTGAAGTCTCTTTTATATAGACCTTAGTGGTCCCCTAATACTGTATCTGAAGTCTCTTTCCCAAAATTCAGCCTTGGTGCAGAATTACAGCCACTAGAGCCAGTCCCACAATGAGCTTTCCTTAGGATGTACCATTTCTGTGTCTGTAGCTATTGAGGAGGAGAGAGGGGGGGGGGGGGCAAGGTGGAGGGTGGAGGTGTGGTATTGACTAACTGCCACTTTGCTCGTTTGAATTTCTTTTTTCCTATATGGGTGGGCCAAATTCTCTGGGCGGGCAAAGCAGAGAAAGGGGAGGTAACCTTGCTCCTTATGACCTCATAAGGAGAAGATTCCTGATTGGTCCATCTGAGCTTTCATTTTCTCAAAGGCAGAGCAGGATACCCAGGGCTCTGTTTACACCTATCACCATTTCTAGCCACTGGGGGACCATAGGCAGGCTGGGGGAACTCATATTAATGTTAAAAAAAACCTCGAAGTGAAATTGTCATGCCATGGGACTTTTAAAATGTGAATTTTAAGATATGTGAAAATGCCCTTAGACCTCAGAGTTAAGTGGGGCTGGGTATCATTCAAAATATTAAATACTGTGACGTCGACATTTCCTAAATTCACTCAATCAAGTGTGAAATATAAAAAAAAGCTTGTGCTCTACATTGATCACAGATCACTCTAGCATGCATATTAATATTTTCTGACATTCAATGCACATTGTGTTGAGGGGCTAGCCCCACAGTCAAGCCACCGTAGCGGGAGAATGCAGTTTTAAGCAGCAAGGCAGGGAGGGACCTAGCCTGACCAGCCAGACCCACATCCAGATGTTGGGTCTGGGAACTCTCCATTGTCAGGGCTCAATCCGAGGGGGCAGGATAAACGGTTGTCTTTCAAATTCCCCTCTGCACGTAATAGGATAGCTAGTTGATAGATTAAACTGTTGCCGTATCCGGTCGGCAAAACTCTGAACAAATCTTCCTTTTTTTTTAAGTGACTTCAGTGCTGTTTTTTCTTTACTCAAAGAAAAGCTGAACTCAAAGTCTTCCAGAAAACCGCTGTTCCCAGCAGCAGCCATAAGCCCCGCCCACCAACTCTATACACGATGTGATTGGCCTGACCAAAATTTAGTTTTTCCAGCTCCAAGCCAACGGAGAGTTGCTTGACTGACCCTGGCTGCACAATTTGCTGCCACTAGGGTGGGTCTAGATTTCTAGGCTAGGAGGGGACCAGTAAACACGAAATAAAATCATAACACACCATTGATATGCAATGTAGGAATATGCTATATTCATAGAAAATAAATTATAGATGTTTAAGAAGTCAAACCATTAAGTGACTTGTGATCTGTCACCAGATGAGGTGCGCACCGGGACTTACCGCCAGCTGTTCCACCCCGAGCAGCTGATCACCGGCAAAGAGGACGCCGCCAACAACTACGCCCGCGGCCACTACACCATCGGCAAAGAGATCATCGACATGGTGCTAGACCGGATCCGCAAACTGGTGGGCACCTTGATCTCAACATGGAGCTGTTGACTCGCTTTAAATTGAATATCTCACTGCAGTGGTGGAATGTAACTAGTACATGTACTCCAGTACTGTACTTCAGTACCAAATGTTGAGGTACTTTGAGTCTTTTCTTTTCATGCTACTTTCTACTCAGCTACATTTCAGAGAGAAATATTGGACTTTTTACTCTACTACATTCATGTTACAGCTTTAGTTACTAGTTACTCAACTAATTCATGTTACAACTTTAGTTACTGGTTACTTTACACATTAAGATTCCTGCACACAGAACACATGTAGTTTATAAAATCTGATGTTTGATTCTAAAGTAAACTAGCCGACAATATAACGGACTACAAGTCTACAGCTGAGATGAAGAGACCATTAAACACACAGCTGGTTGGGTCCTTTACTTTCTCCAATGGGAGGAGAGTTCTTTACTTTGAATACTGTAAGTACATTTTCCTGCTGATACTTACATTAAACCCTTGTGTTGTCCTTCAGGTCCCAGTGACCCGAAGGACAACACAAGGATTATGTACTTCTGTTTTACTTTGAGAATTGCTCTCTAAACAAGGGTTAATACAGCACCTTAGTTCTTGTTTGTACAGCGTTTTGGTCAGCTTAAACTGTGTTTAAATGTGTTCTATAAATAAACTTTACTTACTTACTTTACAAGAAACCGGGTTTAGAGAGCAATTCTCAAAGTAAAGGGAAGTACATGATCCTTGTGTGGTCCTTCGGGTCCCAGTGACCCGAAGGACCACACAAGGATCTGGGGTTTCCTCCGGTTGCTCTGGTTTAAAGCCATGCATGCGCGGTGACTAGTCCTAACCGTGAAATGAGCCATCGGTCTGACTGTGGTGCGTTTACGGCCATGTTGGGTGATGTGGTTGTCTCTGTCCCCAGGCGGACCAGTGCACCGGCCTCCAGGGCTTCCTGGTTTTCCACAGCTTCGGCGGCGGCACCGGCTCCGGTTTCACCTCCCTGCTGATGGAGCGTCTGTCCGTGGACTACGGCAAGAAGTCCAAGCTGGAGTTCTCGGTCTACCCGGCCCCCCAGGTGTCCACGGCCGTGGTGGAGCCGTACAACGCCATCCTGACCACCCACACCACGCTGGAGCACTCGGACTGTTCCTTCATGGTGGACAACGAGGCCATCTACGACATCTGCCGCAGGAACCTGGACATCGAGCGCCCGTCTTACACCAACCTGAACCGGCTCATCAGCCAGATCGTGTCCTCGGTCACCGCCTCCCTTCGTTTCGACGGCGCCCTCAACGTGGACCTGACGGAGTTCCAGACCAACTTGGTGCCCTACCCTCGCATCCACTTCCCCCTGGCCACCTACGCGCCGGTCATCTCGGCCGAGAAGGCTTACCACGAGCAGCTCTCGGTGTCCGAAATCACCAACGCCTGCTTCGAGCCGGCCAACCAGCTGGTGAAATGCGACCCTCGCCACGGCAAGTACATGGCCTGCTGCCTCTTGTATCGCGGAGACGTGGTGCCAAAGGACGTGAACGCCGCCATCGCCACCATCAAGACCAAGCGCTCCATCCAGTTTGTGGACTGGTGCCCCACCGGTTTCAAGGTGGGCATCAACTACCAGCCGCCCACGGTGGTTCCCGGGGGCGACCTGGCCAAGGTGCAGAGGGCCGTGTGCATGCTGAGCAACACCACGGCCATCGCCGAGGCCTGGGCTCGCCTCGACCACAAGTTCGACCTGATGTACGCCAAGCGGGCCTTCGTCCACTGGTACGTCGGCGAGGGGATGGAGGAGGGCGAGTTCTCGGAGGCCCGGGAAGACATGGCGGCGCTGGAGAAGGATTACGAAGAGGTCGGAGCCGACAGCGTGGGAGAGGAGGAGGATGACGGAGAGGACTATTGAGCAGGAATCTGTTTATTGATATCTAAATAAAGTTTTAGTTCACTGCACTATGGTTTGCTCTCTTTAATGCTCTTCCACAGGGAGGTGGGCCCACACTAGACACTGTTCCTAGTTATTATGAAAGGGATATTTGACACAGATTTATTTTTTATTCAATGCAAAGGAGTGTATAATTTAAGTCACCAACTCTTAGGGTGTTAGTTGAATTTCATTGAACAAACCACCCAATGAAAACTAGATAGATCTATCTTCAGAATAAACTCCAAATGCACAGTTCCACATTATGCACAACAGTTTCTAAACATTGTATAGGTTGTAAAGAACTGAGAATGGTTATTTGCAGCATTGCGGTCAGTTACTGAAATCAAAATCTATTTCAAACCTCTACAGGGCAAGTCGCATGTTAACATAGGACCCCCCCCCCCTTTTCGTCATTGGTTTATGGAGAGTTTCTGCTTAGATTTCTTTTGCAGTGTTAGAATAACCTCCCAGAGCTGCTGGTTTGATGCAAACTGCCCCCACAGATCTTTTTGCTTGAGGATGCTCCAAAGGTTCTCATTAGGGCCCAGAAATGCATCCAGTTTTCATTGGGTAGTTTATTCAATGAAATTTGACTTCCACCATAACAGTTGGTGACTGAAATTATACTGTCAAGTCTTCAACTATTAAGGAAAATCTCACTTGCATAATTTGGAACACCCTGTACTCTGAGCCACTGTTACAGGTTTAACGTAACGTGTTAAAGTTTAGGTGCAGCACCTAAGACAAATTATTGTAACTTAAAACTTTTCTCAGATCTAATAGAAGGACTTCATTAGCAAGTTTAACTTTAAGCTTCTTAAAGTACTCTGCTCTAGCTGTTCCAATGTTTTTAGACTGATGGTAGTAATGGTCTAATGTGAGAGTTGCAAAACTACCACAAAGACACACAAACCCAGAGACGGACTCCACGAAGAAACCCAATTCTGGGGAAGTTTGCCAAACGAGGTCACCAAGTCTTCCACAAAGCTAGTGGGAGGACACTGGTTGGTCATTAGAAAGCTCTAAAATGCTTCTGGCTTCTAACTCTCTGAAATCACAAACTACCTTGAATGTCAAATTGTTGCCGTACACCATTTGCAGACGTCACATTCACTAATATCGGGGGGTTGGGCTTCATGGGAGTTGCTGGAGAATAACCAAGGCAACAGTGGCAGAGTTAATATTGTAATCTCTAAATGTATATTCAGCTAAATGTGAAATAATGTGGGTTATACAACAGACTGGATGGAAAATACAGTCAAACTATGTAAGGTTTGGTCTTGCGACGTCAGTGTCTTTTCTTTTGCTTTGGCTCTGCTCCCATGATGCCTCAGGACACTGGTTGAATAAAGTAATGGTTCATCTCAATGGGTAACCACAGCAACAACCAAAGATGGCACCTGGGAGTGTTTATGGTGCATTTGTATGGAAAGGCGTTTCGTTGGAATTGTGATTATATGTAATCAGTGAATCAATACAGACAAGTAGGCTGCAGAGGTACACGGCAATTAAACATCAATCAGGATCTGAGGGTGAATAAATCCAGCTTCCTGATACACGTTCAAATTCACAGGAAAACGGGAATATTTAAAGGTTAACAACCCCAAAACATGAAATGATGAATGGCAGGTTCTTCTCCATTTGATACGATACTAATGATGCGTTTCTGACACATTTTTTAGCCGGTAAGTTACAACTTCAAGTCACGACTCACGACTCTGTAGCGTTCCAGGCAAAGTCACGCTAACGTTAGCTAGCGGCTACTGAACGTTGACGTTAGCTACGCTAGCTGATACTAGCCATTTGTAGTCAGCGACATATTTTGGACTTCATTTAATAAACTGTAGTAGTACACAATCGTAGGGGTACTGATTTGATTACAATGTGTGGAATTACTTTACGTTGCCTATTTATGTCTATTTCTATTCCATTCACTTATGCAACTACTACAGGAAGTAAAACAATTTATATTACTGCTTTCTCAATAAATGGGACCCCCCCCCCCCACCCGGTGGCTTCATACTGAACACCAGGAATATGATATAATGTACACGTTGGTCAAAATCAAGGCCCGCGGGCAGAATCTGGCCCCTTGCAGATTTTGATCCGGCCCACATTTCAATTTAGGTTCACAATAAATTTTGACAGACCTTTTTTTTAAGCTTTAGGGTCGTTTTTTTAGACATTTTGATGCTTATTTCAATGTTTTTGCCACTTTTTTTAGACATTTTTATGCTTATTTCAATGTCTTTGCCACTTTTTTTTTTTAGACCTTTTGATGCTTATTTCAATATTTTTGCCACTTTTTTAGACATTTTGATGCTTATTTCAATGTTTTTGCCACTTTTTTTAGACATTTTGATGCTTATTTCAATGTTTTTGCCACTTTTTTTAGACATTTTGATGCTTATTTCAATGTTTTTGCCACTTTTTTTGACATTGTGATGCTTATTTCAATGTTTTTGCCACGTTTTTTAGACATTTTGATGCTTATTTCAATGTCTTTGCCACTTTTTTAGATATTTTGATGCTTATTTTAATGTGTTTGCCACGTTTTTAGACATGTTGATGCTTATTTCAATGTTTTTGCCAGTTTTTCAGACACTTTGGTGCTTTTTTAGACAATTTTGGGGCGTTTTTGTCCACCTTTTTCCTAAAAGAAATGACGCTTTTTTTCTATGACGGCGAAGGAACTTTTTTGCTGACTTTATTTGGCGCTTTATGAGAACCAAATTAAGTAAGAAAACTATGACACATGCAATAATACAGTCAGAATATGACTTTTTCTCTTAAATAAAAGCATTTCAATAAACTCTACACAAATGGCTGGTTTAATGAGAAGTAAAATCCTCCGGTGCCAAAGTAATTTCTTGGATATCATATGCAATCTACTATTAAGACTGGCTATCATAAAGCATCTTTTTTTGTCTTCTAGTTAAAAGACATTCATCAAAAAGAGATTTTAAAGGAAACTAAATATGCAGAATTACTTCTTTTCTTGGCTGTTGGATGTATTTTCTAATTTATGGAGTGATAAAAAGAGATTCCCTCTGTAAAACCTTTGACTTTATTATGTCAAAATGATAAGATTTCAAAAAACGCAAGTACATTTACTCCAGTACTGTACTTCAGTCCAAATGTTGAGGTACTTGTACTTTACTTGGGTCTTTTCTTTTCAGGCCACTTTCTACTTCTACTCCGCTACATTCATCTGTTCCAGCTTTAGTTACTAGTTACTTTAGTTACTTCGCTACATTCATCTGTTCCGCTTTAGCTTTTAGTTACTAGTTACTTTAGTTATTATTTTCAGTTACTCCCCATTCATCTGTTCCAGCTTTGTTACTAGTTACGTTTAGTTACTCCTACATTCATCTGTTCCAGCTTTCAGTTTTATTTACTTTTTACTTTTAATTTACTAGTTTTACTTTTATCCTTACATTCATCTGTTACAGCTTTAGTTACTAGTTACTTTAGTTACTCCACTCCACATTCATCTGTTCCACTTTGGTTACTATTTACTTTAGTTACTAGTTACTTTAGTTCACTCACATTCATCTGTTCCAGCTTTGATTTACTATTTACTTTAGTTACTAGTTACTTTAGTTACTAGTTACTTTGTTACTAGTTACTTTAGTTACTAGTTACTTTAGTTACTAGTTACTTTAGTTACTAGTTACTTTAGTTACTCCTCTACATTCATCTGTTCCAGCTTTAGTTACTAGTTACTTTAGTTACTCCGCTACATTCATCTGTTCCAGCTTTAGTTACTATTTACTTTAGTTACTAGTTACTTTAGTTCACTACATTCATCTGTTCCAGCTTTAGTTACTATTTACTTTAGTTACTAGTTACTTTAGTTACTAGTTACTTTAGTTACTAGTTACTTTAGTTACTAGTTACTTTAGTTACTCCACTACATTCATCTGTTCCAGCTTTAGTTACTAGTTACTTTAGTTACTCCACTACATTCATCTGTTCCAGCTTTAGTTACTATTTACTTTACTTATTCTCCTATATTCATTTTTTAGCTTTAGTTACTAGTTACTTTAGTTACTCCACTACATTCATCTGTTCCAGCTTTAGTTACTAGTTACTTTAGTCCTACTACTTTAGTTTACTAGTTACTTTAGTTACTCTCACTTGTTCCAGCTTTAGTTACTAGTTACTTTAGTTACTCCGCTACATTCATCTGTTACAGCTTTAGTTACTAGTTACTTTAGTTACTCCGCTACATTCATCTGTTCCAGCTTTAGTTACTAGTTACTTTAGTTACTCCACTACATTCATCTGTTGCAGTTTTAGTTACTATTTACTTTAGTTACTAGTTACTTTAGTTACTCAACTACATTCATCTGTTGCAGTTTTAGTTACTATTTACTTTAGTTACTAGTTACATGTAGTTTATAAAATCTGATGTTTGATTCTAAAGTAAACTAGCCGACAATATAACGGACTACAAGTCTACAGCTGAGATGATGAGACCAAACACACAGCTGGTTGTGTGTGTGTGTGTGTGTGTGTGTGTGTGTGCGCGCGTGTGTGCGTGCATGCGTGTGTGTGTAGACCAGGGGTCACCAACCCCAAAAATCTTAATGTGTAAAGTAACTAAAGCTGTCAGATTGTGTGTGTGTGTGTGTGTGTCTATCTGTGTGTGTGTGTATATATGTAAGTGTGTGTGTCTCTGCAAAAATCCTAATGTGTAAAGTAACTAGTAACGAAAGCTGTCAGATTGTGTGTGTGTGTGTGTGTATATATGTGTGTGTGTGTATATATGTAAGTGTGTCTCTGTAAAAATCCTAATGTGTAAAGTAACTAGTAACGAAAGCTGTCAGATTGTGTCTATGTGTGAATTTGTATATATGTAAGTGTGTGTGTGTAATTCCTCATGTGTAACTAAAGCTGTGAGATGAATGTAGTGGAATGAGTAGTAGGCTACGACATTTCACTCTGAAATGTAGCGGACTATAAAGTCCGAAAGAAGAAATGTTAAGGAAGATTAAATGGCCCAAAATCTCTAAATTGAAAATGACATTTCAGTGTCTCCGCATATTCGGTTCGCTGTGAGTGTGTCGACTGACACCCTGCGGTGGATCTGTTAGCGGTTAGCAGTTAGCCACCTAGCCTCTCTCTCTCTGTGCGTTGTTTGGTTGCCGTTAGCAGCAAGATGGCGGCTCCCAGCCCGGCTCACAGACCCTCTGCTCTTCGCAATTAACAGCAGCTCTCAGCCCCCACGGTCCCGCCTCACACTGATGCATGGAGCGGCTGTGCAGCACATTCACCCGCAGCCGTCTTTCTGTTTTCTTTTAGTTTCTGTTAGCTTGAGGAGCTACCGACTTTTGCACTAGTGTTCACCGGGCTAAAATGGCGGACTGCCTGCTGCAGTCTCTGGGCTAGTTAACACAACACTGGTCCCTGTTAGAACCACAGACTGGATCACCGGAGAGGGATCCGCAGAACCCTAACCGGCTCTACAAGACTGAACCTGTCCGCAGGAACGTACCGTGATTCCGTTAGAAAGAGCTAACTAACGTTACGTAGCTTCCGTTCAAATCAGCCGGCTAGTTAGCATCAGGAGCTAGTTAGCAGGCCAATGCTAATCCTGAGGCGCTGTTAGCGAGCCTGAGCGTTAAATCTTTTCGACACAACTCTCGACTTAATTTTTTTATTTTTGTTGTACTCTCACTGAAGACCGGGAGACTCGGACCCTGACAGTAGCGTCATGGCATCCGAACCCGCGGTGCTGAACCCCCGCTGGAAGCGCATCCTGGGCTGGACCGGGCCAGTACCGCGGCCCCGGCACGGACACCGAGCCGTGGCTATCAAGGAGCTAATGGTGGTGTTCGGCGGAGGGAACGAGGGGATCGTGGATGAGCTGCACGTCTACAACACAGGTACCGGTACCGGTTTAACTCTTTAAACTTCTATAAAGTACCGTAACGTGTGGACAATAAGCACATCTCACGTTAAGCTATATGAGGAAGTGCTAGCTGTGCTACGTTTAGCTTCTGTTAATGCTAACTGGAAGCTAACGTGCTAATATCATTTGTTTATATATTATATTGTGTGTGTGTGATTGAAAACTGATGCTGGCTGTTAGGAATCCACAGAGGGAGTTTAGCTAGCTATGCTAGGTTAGCTCCTGTTTGTTGAAGCTAACGACGTATCCGCAGGCTAACAGGATTAGCTGTTAAGCTAACAGAGCGGCTCCGGCAGAAACAGAGAGAAATGGCGCGTTTTAACTGAAAACAATGGCGACGTCACAGAGACACACCCCTCTGGTGCTGCAGCAAAAAGAGATGGAGACATGGAAACATGAACATGTAAACAACTGATATGAAAACATTAAAATAGCCTTTTTAATAACGTGAAAACTGACATTACAGTTTGACATGAAAACTGAAAATTAAACCATGAAAGCTGACATTGAAAACTGGCATTAAAAACTGTAAATAAAAAAAAATAATAATAATACCATGAAAACTGACATGCAAACTGGCAAAATGACTTGTTTGTTTTGTTGTTTTGTCCCCCCTGCAGCTACCAACCAGTGGTTCATCCCCGCAGTGCGAGGCGACGTCCCCCCCGGCTGCGCAGCGTACGGCTTTGCGTGCGACGGGACGAGGCTGCTGGTGTTCGGAGGGATGGTGGAGTACGGCAAATACAGCAGCGACCTGTACGAGCTGCAGGTCAGTGAGAAACGCCCGCCTGGCATCGGCCGATACGCGGCTGCTGCGTTCGCCGATAGTTTTTCCCCGGCATCATTTACAGACAGGCGCCCACAGGCAGCTCTGTGTTGCTGGAGACGCTGCACCCATCCATATGATGCACACTGCACACATAATTTGGGTGATATGAATGTAAGGTGATTGCAGAAGTGACACTGATCTGTGTTTTTATTATTTGTAAAGAAATGGCAGAGCAGATTCTGAAAACAAATCCAATGTGGCAGGGTTTACATTTTTATGATGTAAATTGAGGGAGCAAAAGCAGTATCGGCTCCAAATATCGGCTCAAGAAAATCGGGCATCCGTATCGGTCATCGGCTAAGGCTGATGGGGGGGGGGGGGAATCTGCATCGGCACTAAAAAATCCATATTGGTCGATCCCTACCGGGGAAGCACCTTGGGGCTGGGGAAACCCCTGGGGGAAATCTGGGGGAACATTTCATTCATCATTCATTTCAATTATTATACAGGAAAGTTAAAAGTAACATTAAGTTACAATATAGACGGGCCTGACTCAAAAACTGGTTTCCAGCAGGTTCCTGATCTGCAGAAACCTAAAACATTGAACACAGTTAAGACCCATGAGGACAGACATATTTGTACAGGACATCAGCATGGACTAGACACATACAGACACATATGAAAACAACAATACAGACAGTGCAAACAAGACTTGGGCAATACATGAAACAAGTCATTGTGTACAAGTGTGACTGTTGAGAAGGAACAGTTTGTACGCCTTTTTGAAATATGTGATGGATGGTAGTGTTCTGATGTGATGGGAACATCTGGGGGGAAATCTGGGGGCTGTGAGGAACATCTGGGGGCTGCTGACTCACTATTTGTGTGTCCTTCAGGCGAGTCGTTGGGAGTGGAAACGTCTGAAGGCCAAGGCTCCAAAGAACGGCCCGCCCCCCTGCCCCCGCCTCGGACACAGCTTCTCCCTGATTGGCAGTTGCTGTTACCTGTTTGGAGGACTGGCCAATGACAGTGAAGACCCCAAGAACAACATCCCCAGGTAGGAAACCTCAGACTATCCTCACTAGGGTTGGGTATCGTTTTTTTTTTTCTTCCCCCGATACCGGTTCTAAAACGATACTTTAAAAAAAAGTTCTGGTGCCTGAACCGATACTTAACACTTACTACGAAACGTCAGTTGGCGACATTAAAGAACGGCTTGTTTATTGCTAAGGCCATATGCTCTATTGCTGTTAAACAACGAAAATAAGTACCTCTAGATGGCAGAAGGGTACTTAACAACAACAACAACAACAACAACAGCTCGAGTTTCTTGAGGTGCACTTGAATGCACCATGAATTTACGAGGTGCAAATGAACGCACCAGTAAATCCTGTTGGTGGTGTTTCTCCGGCAGTGTCAATGGTTTCTCAAAGTGCAGCTAGTGTCCTCTGTGTCTTTAGCTGCAGACTGTTGGACGTCTCAGTGTTGGGATCCTCTCCAGTGAAATACAGCCACACGTTACACCGTTTAGCTGTCAGCATTTGAACCGTGTTTAATCCATTGACATATATATAATGGACCAATAGACCCCGTTGCTCTGGACGGAGACCAGTGAAGGCTATTAGAAGCACTTTTCTGGTGATCTCTTGCTTTACTGAGCAGCCTCCAACTGAGAGAGACAACGTAAATGTGACGTGAGCAACCTGTCTGAAAGTGTGAAGTCTTCTGGTAGCTGTGCCGAGAGAAATCTCAATCATTCCCAATCTTACAGAGACGGAGAGCGTAGGTATATGTAAGGAGATAACATAGGCACAGGCTAATTACTGATCACTAACATGCTAGTTAACATTAGTCATTAAACCTAAACAGATAATGGAAGTCCAAACTGCCTGTGAGCTTCTCCTGTACTATACGGTAATTCCTCTACTGTGTGTGGTTATGACCCAACCGTTAGCCTATTGTTATAAAAGCGTCTGCTACTGAGCCATAACGTGAGCTACAAGGTAATGGAGCCTTTTATACATCGTCGTGTTTCTTTAGAAATAAACAACGGACTAATAGAGTCTTTAAACGCTTCAGATGTAAAGTTATTCGCTGTCAAAGTGGCGCCAAAATGTATGCTAGTCAGTGGAATGCTAACGGGAGGTGAGCTCTTTGTAGCGTCAAAATGGCGCCATAGGAGGTTCGAGTTCTGAAGCGAAGCTTACCCCCTTGGTTTAATCCAGCTGCTAGCTAGCGGTAGGCTAACGTTACCTGCTGCCAAGTGTATTGTTAACTAGCGTCACTTGCAGCGATGCTTCTGTTGCCTGTACCGGTCGGTTTCGGAGCACCAGAGGCCAGCGCAGACATTTAAGTGGCATCCAAAATCTGCGTTGACATTCAATCCCGTAGATACCGGTCGTTTAGGCAGCGGGTTTCTAGTCCTCAGGTACCTGAACCAGTTCCGCTGTCGGACCCAAAACTAGTTTAGTTATAGACGAGCAGCCTACCTGTTGTTCCGGTTTCAGAGCAGCCCTTCCCTTCTCTTTACCCGTCTCTCTCAGGTATCTGAACGACTTGTACAGTCTGGAGCTGCGGCCTGGCTCCAGCGTGGTCGGCTGGGAGATCCCACAGACCTCGGGTCTGCCGCCGCCGCCCAGAGAGAGCCACACGGCCGTGGCGTCGAGCGGGCGCTCAGCCAACAGACTCATCATCTACGGAGGGATGAGCGGCTGCCGGCTGGGAGACCTGTGGGTGCTCCACATAGGTGAGACACGTTTCGACAGGTGAGACGCGGCTAATGTTGGTAGTCTGACATCTGTTCTGATGGCTCCTGTTCTCTGGTGGTGTCACAGACTCCCTGACGTGGAGTAAACCGGACCTTAATGGATCTGCGCCCCTCCCCCGCAGCCTGCACTCTGCCACCACCATCAACAACAAGTAATACTACGCACAAACACTACACACACACATGTTGTTGATGCATCTTTTAATCGGACATTAATGCTGGAATCTCTTGTCTGTCTCTCTCTCTCTCTCTGCCTGCCTGTCTGTCTCTCTCTCTGTCTGTCTGTCTATCTGTCCCTGTCTGTCTGTCTCTCTCTTTCTCTCTGCCTGTCTGTCTGTCTGTCAGGATGTATGTGTTCGGAGGTTGGGTTCCTCTGGTGATGGATGATGTCAAAGTGGCGACTCACGAGAAGGAGTGGAAGTGTACCAACACACTGGCCTGTCTCAACCTAGGTATGCACACACACACACACACTAGCACACACTAGCACACACACACACACACACACACACACACACACACACACACAGTAATACACGTCCACACAAACACCCTCAGGCTACATCTACACTGCACATTTTTATTTTTAAACGGCGCCTTGAGACAAAAATCGGTCTCCGTCCACACAAGAGTTTCAGCTCCAGTAGCAGAACTATTCTGCGTCCATGTTAACACGTCTGACAGCACATGTCACATGACCATTCACACACACTGGGCATGTGCGTGTCGGTGTCAACAGGAAGCAGATTGTCTGACGTTACTCTGCGTTTGTAAATCATGGATGTAGAAGTTAAAAATACAGAAAAGACTAAAAACGGTGAAAAGTACGAGCAGGGATTAATTATCGTAGTAGTGTGGATGTAGCTTGATTTATCAAAGAGTAGTGACATGAGGAGGATGACACTGCAGCTTGTCTGTCTGACTACATACCTGTCTGTCTGTCTGTAGACACAATGTGTTGGGAGACGGTCCTGATGGACAGCGTGGAGGAGAACCTCCCCAGAGCCCGAGCAGGTCACTGCAGCGTGGCCATCAACTCCAGACTCTACATCTGGAGCGGCAGAGACGGCTACAGAAAGGCCTGGAACAACCAGGTGTGCTGCAAGGACCTGTGGTACCTGGAGACAGGTGAGAACTACTGCTACACAGGTGTTACTGTCAACAAATGACATCACCACTACAATTCCTAATTTTGCTGTGCAATTAATTGTCTCTGAATTAAAGGAGCACGCCGACTTATTGGGACTTTGTCTTATTCCCCGTGTCCCCCAGAGTTAGACAAGTCCATACATCCCCTTCATATTCTCAGGAGGCGAAGCACTGCTACTTGGGCGGAGTGATTTGCTCGGAAGTAACAACTGTGCTTTTCAGGTGCTGCGAGCATATCCCTCCGCCCAGTTAGCAGAAGTAGCAGTGCTTCGCCTTTCCGAGAATATAGTTCCCAGTATGTATACGGTTAGAAGATGGCTTAAAGATGATGGCTTAGGGTTTAAAAAAGTAGTGATTTTTGATACGATCATAGTAGTGCCTCCCATTTGACTGAAAAACGAGAATACGGTCAATCTAAAAAGTGGCCCTGATGACTGACTGACAGGCTGAGCTTGTAAGGCAAGGCAACTTTAATAATAAAGCAGTTTTACCAGAATTTTTTAATTTTGGTAACTGTTTTGATTCACAATTAAGGTGGAAAATAAAAGCTTTGTGTTTTAATGTAGGGCTGTTCTCGATTGAAGAGATTCTTAGTCGACTAACACTCATTCAGTTGTATCGACTAATCGATTAGTTGATTTAATCGACAGATCTGTAGATCTGAGTTTCTCCACAAAGAGTCATGCTAAAAGCACCACTTTAATTCTTGTGTTTACCAGAGATGAGCTCATATGTTTCTTGGAAATAAGTCATTCAGCGTGAAAAAAGCATCAGACATGACTAATGGACTAAAGAGATCTAAGTTGACTGAGACCAAAACCACTGATTAGTCGACTAATCCACTAAGAGGGAGCAGCCCTAGTTTAATGTATTTTTGTTGATGTTGAAATGGATTTTAAAACATACGGTATCGTTAAGGAACCGGCATCGAAACTGAGGTATCGAAATTGGCACCGGATCGAAAGATTTTGACCGATGCCCAGCCCTACCCACTAGAGCTGAAGATCTTTGCCGGGCTCGGGCTTGCGCTTCGGGTTGCCATGGTAAATGAGCGGTCAGCTGATGCGTTTCGATTAGCGTGAAAATGGATCCCGAGGAGGTGAAACAGAGGCTGGTCTCTGGAGGACTTCATTAATTTCTTTGTTCCAACTTCCAAGTGGCCTATAGCCTCCGTTATTCATGAGTAAATGATGTTAAAACATGTATAAATGACTCATTTTTTACGAAAGACAAAGGAGCTGTGTGCGTGCGGCGCAGTCTCTTTGTAAACGGGTTCGGGCTATTAAAGCGCCCATATTCTGCTCATTTTCAGGTTCATAACTGTATTTTAAGGTTGTACCAGAATAGGTTTACATGGTTTAATTTTCAAAAAACACCATATTGTTGTTGTACTGCACAGCTCTCTCTCACTGCTGCAGATCCTCTTTTCACCTGGTTTCTGTTTTAGCTACAGAGTGAGACCTCTTTTCTTCTTCTTCTTCTGTACTATCTTTGATTGCACTCGCACATGCTCAGTAGCTCAGATGTAGAGCATGTCAGCTAGCTAACTCTAGAGACAGTAAAAGAAAGGCTGTTTCTCCAACTTTGGTCAGTTACAAGGCAGGATTAGCTGGGAGACTTCTAAATGAGGGAGCACATGTAAGTAGTTCTTTTGTAGATTATGGTGAACTTGTGTGTGTTGTAGCAGTGCTTTGCTATTGAGAACGACGTAGCATGCTAGTGTTAGCATTAGCGTTAGCATGCTAACGCTACGAGCTAACGGTTGTGGTTAGCCAGCTCATTTCGGACTGTGACGTCACAGTCCGAGCCGATTTTGAACAGCTCACCAGGAGACTGAAGGCAGGACACATTCAGAAACCGTATCTCACTCAAAACACCATGGATGGATTTATTTCAAAGTGTGTATGTGTGTGGAAGCACCAGAGACACAAAAGAACACCCCAAATCCCAGAAAAAAGTGTTTTTTTCATAATAGGAGCACTTTAAAAAGCTGTCAATCAAAATGTACTTTTCGGGCCGTACTTTTAAGGCCCGATTACAGCCCTACTACCCACGCCACGGTGTAACGCCGGAGTGTAACGCCGGAGTGTAACCTTGCGTGCCCCTGTCCCACGTGTCTGTCCTCAGAGCGCCCCTGCGCTCCCTCTCGGGTGCAGCTGGTCCGGGCCAACACCGCGTCTCTGGAGGTGAGCTGGGGGCCGTCGCAGACCGCCGAGACCTACCTGCTGCAGCTGCAGAAGTACGACATACCCGCCACGCCCGCCTCCAGCCCCGCCCCCAACCCTGTCCCCGCGGCCACACCCAAGAGCCCCGCCCCCGTCGCCACGGCACCGGCCAACCAAAGTGTCCCGCTGTCCGGCCTCACGCTGGTCCAGTCCCACGCTGCCTCCTTAGCCGCCGCTAAAGCACCAGGTAGGTTTACACACACACACACACACACACACACACACACACACACACACACACACACACACACACACGGTATAATAATGTATACTTTATTAATCTACAATGTATTTCACTCTGTTGTTACTACACACATTACAGGCCTGAATTTTACACACACACACACACACACACACACACAAAACACACAACAGGCCCGAACCACACACACACACCACACACACACACACACACGGTATAATAATGTATACTTTATTAATCTTCAATGTATTTCACTCTGTTGTTACTACACACATTACAGGCCTGAATTACACACACACATGCTCAGTACCTCTACATGCACTAATGGAGAGATGTCAGAGTGAGGGGGCTGCCCATGGGAGAGGCGCCCCGAGCAGTTGGGGGTTCGGTGCCTTGCTCAAGAGCACCTTGGCACTGCCTAGGAGGTGAACTGGCACCTCTCCAGCTACCAGTCCACCACCATCTCCTCCACATTGTGCGTTCTGCTCTCAGGGATACAGCCTGTGCTCTTTGCAAGGTCCCTCAGCTTTCATGATTAACACGTGAAAGACCGAAATACTAGAAGAGAAGAAAGAAACTGAAGCAAAACCGTTCTGAGCATAGTTTTTTTAACACCCTACTTGGCGCTCTACCTGCCCCGGGACATCGGGGCAACCCTTATTGTTGAAGTCTGCGCGTGGACCTACAGTACAGATGGTAGTTCAGGGTTGATCTGGATGTCCCTGATCTGTTTCCTGTGTTTCTGCAGCGGTCCTGAAGGTGGCAGCAGCTCCGGGGGCAACAGCAGGCGGAGCCTCCATCGTCACAGTGAGACAGGCCGCGCCCAAACCCCAGGTCGCCCTGACGACACTTCCTGCCGGCGTTCGTATGGTGGTACCCGCTCAGGCCGGTCAGGGGACGGTAAAGACACCTTCATGATTTTTTATTTTTTTTTTTTTTTAAGATTATTTTTTTGGGGCATTTTAGGCCTTTTTATTTGGATAGGACAGCTTAGACTTGAAAGGGGAAAGAGAGAGAGAGGGGGGAATGACATCCACCAGACTCCATGTAAATAATCAGGACTTTTATCATCGTGAAACACACTTCACTCAGAGTGGAAAGAAACAAAATAAAACTACCAAAAGCCGTCTTGGTTCATCTTTCCACTGTTCCAACAATCACCACTCTGGTTTGGTTGAAATAAACCCTTAATTCACCCATTGTGGAGATATGCTGGCTCTATACACGCTAAAAGTCCTGATTATTTACATGGAGTCTGGTGGAGATATGCTGGCTCTATACACGCTAAAAGTCCTGATTATTTACATGGAGTCTGGTGGAGATATGCTGGCTCTATACACGCTAAAAGTCCTGATTATTTACATGGAGTCTGGTGGAGATATGCTGGCTCTATACATGCTAAAAGTCCTGATTATTTACATGGAGTCTGGTGGAGATATGCTGCCTCTATACACGCTAAAAGTCCTGATTATTTACATGGAGTCTGGTGGAGATATGCTGGCTCTATACACGCTAAAAGTCCTGATTATTTACAGTCTGGTGGAGTTTGGTAATGGTGATTTTTGGCCTGTTTAATGTTGAACAAGAAGGATCTTACTCTTTAACAGAAAGCCCGGTTCTCAGCTGCAGGTTACAGATTTTTCGATGAATACTGGACCAATTTCAAATATTTTTGTTCACATTAGTCACTTAGACAGAAATACCTGGGGAAATAGGGTGAAACTACCCTTCTAAAATAAGTACGTAACTTCAGTAATGTGTATATATGACCACTTATTGTCATGTGACAACAAATCAATACTCATGATAACTTCTCAATCTCCATGACAACTGAGCCAACTCCATTGGCTGATGAAGGCTAAAACAAAAGGCTGAAAGCTCCTGAACATTCCCAGTAATTAGACTTGTTTCTGAGTGAACATTGACTCTCAACAGTCCTACTGTTTCTCACCTCCCTCCCGTTTCCTGTCTGCTCCCAGCCAATAGGAAGCAGTCCTCAGATGAGCGGCATGGCGGCGCTGGCTGCGGCGGCGGCAGCGACTCAGAAGATGCCCCCGTCCACGGCGACCATGATGAACGTCCCCGCGGGAGCAACCCTCGTAAAGACGATGGCTGTGAGTTCAGGATCCAGCAGTCTGCCGCTCAAAGCAGCTGCTCCAGTTACAATAATACAAGCTAGGGGTCGACCCGTACTGGTTCTTCAAGGCCGATACCGATTATTAGTAGTTAATGTAACCGATGTGTGGAACCGATATGCATTAACAGTGAAAATTAAAAATCTGTAAGTCAGAATTCAGATGTTGCAATGTTACAAATTCCAATACAAAACCTTTGTTTAAATGCTTTAAAGTGCTCATATTATGCTCATTTTCAGGTCAAAATTGTATTTAGAGGTTATATCAGAATAGATTTAAATGGTTTAATTTTCAAAAAACAGCATTTTTGTTGTGCTGCACATTGCTGCAGCTCCTCTTTTCACCCTGTGTGTTGAGCTCTCTGTTTAAGCTACAGAGTGAGACATCTCACTTCTGTTCCATCTTTGTTGGGAGTCGCAGTAGCTAGGTAAGGACTACTAGCCAGTCAGAAGCAGAGTATGAGGGCGTGCCCTGACAGTACCTAGGTAAGGACTACTAGCCAGTCAGAAGCAGAGTATGAGGGCGTGCCCTGACAGTAGCTAGGTAAGGACTACTAGCCAGTCAGAAGCAGAGTATGAGGGCGTGCCCTGACAGTACCTAGGTAAGGACTACTAGCCAGTCAGAAGCAGAGTATGAGGGCGTGCCCTGACAGTACCTAGGTAAGGACTACTAGCCAGTCAGAAGCAGAGTATGAGGGCGTGCTATGCTAGCAGCTAGGCGAGCATTATAACGTTTGTCTCTGAAGTAAAGGCTGGACTACAGCAGAGCTGATTGGAGCAGTTGGTGAACAGTGTTTTCTGTTGGAGATGGTAAGTCCCTTTGGGGGGGACTTTGGGATTTTTCACTTTGTAAACCTATAACGTGCACAAAAAAAAGAAGATGTATAACCCAATAAAGGAAAGGGGGGAAAAAGCCAGAAAGCATAATATGAGCACTTTAACAGCCAGTAACAGAGTCAGATAGCGTTGTGGGCGGGACATTAAGTCAGACCGGTTCTCTTCTGTGTGTCTCTGAAGGTGAGTAACCCGGCCACTCGGATGCTGAAGACCGCTGCCGCTCAGGTGGGCGGGACCTCTGTGGTCTCCACCCCCGGGACCCCGGGCCGGCCAATCATCACGGTGCACAAGTCGGGCACGGTGACGGTGTCCCAGCAGGCTCAGGTGGTCACCACGATGGTGGGCGGAGTCACAAAGACCATCACGCTCGTCAACAGTCCGCTCGGCATGGGCGGGGGCGGGACTCTGGTGAGTGATGTCACCTGTTGGCACTTTTTTTTTTTTTTTTACTTAAGTTAAGGATCTGAATACTTCCTCTTATCACTGCCTGCCCCGGTCACAGAAGGAAAACTTTATTGATTATGTTTCAGATCGGTAACCTTGGTAACCTGGGGAAGATGATGACCGTGGTTCACACCAAACCAGTTCAGAGTGGAGCGCTCACTGTTCAGGCTGGGAGCAGCCCAGTTACCCAGATCCTCCAGGTACTGGTTACAGGTTAAAGGGGAACTTCGCCGGATACAGCGTCTCGCTCAATACTCGACCAATGTCAAAGATTTTGGTTCACATTATTCACTTAGACTAGCCTGACGTGGTCATACTCAGATTCTAGTCAGAATATGAGTCTGATCTATTGGGCTGTGATTATGGGGCATGTTCCAACCGAACAAGGAAAGAAAATGCCTCTACACTCAATTGGAGAGACCTACAACCAATCAGAGCAACGGATAGACCTACAACCAATCAGAGCAACGGATAGACCTACAACCAATCAGAGCAACGGATAGACCTACAACCAATCAGAGCAATAGATAGACCTACAACCAATCAGAGCAACGGATAGACTTACAACCAATCAGAGCAACAGATAGACCTACAACCAATCAGAGCAACGGATAGACCTACAACCAATCAGAGCAATAGATAGACCTACAACCAATCAGAGCAATGGATAGACCTACAACCAATCAGAGCAACGGATAGACTTAAAACCAATCAGAGCAACGGATACGAACAACGATACAACAAATGCCTCCATCGCGGTTCTCTGTTCCTCTTTTTAAAATGAATGCGCTGTCGATATCTTCTAGGGCTGTTGGAACAAATGCCGAAATTCGAATATAATTTGAATAGTAAAAAAATCAATACTATTCGAATGCTGAAATTACTATTCGAATGTGGCCACCGTTTGGCTTAGTTATTAATGCTGTTAGCATTGTTACTTACCTAGCTAGCTAGTTTATGGCAAAACGTTTCGGCTGTGCTTTCTAACATGATGTCATTGTGCTAACCGAGCACCGTTAGCCTTTACAACAGAGCCGCTTCACTACAATTGTTGATACTGTTTCATTCCTCTGTTGATTTGGGTTTGTCGCTGTGTGCGTGGTGGAAAATGAATGTAAACAAAGTTGCGTGCAGGTCGCCTCAAGGCCAGGCTAATGTCGGAGGCCCCTCTAGTGGACGGAACGTGTAACAACAACCACATGTTTGTGATGTCATCGACAATGCATAAGCCTGAGTAGTGTAGTACATATTATTTATTTGCAATTGAGCATTATTCGAATATTAAAAATAAATATCAAATGGAATTTGAATGGTATTATAGAGGAAGTTTGACAGCTCTAACATCTTCTATAACAGACGCGATGGCAGCCATCTTTGTTGTTAACAAATTCAACCCAAGCGCTCTTTGGTGACGTGGTTGATTATGTTACTGTTGATCATCTGTCCATCATCGTATAAAGCCCGCCCCCTGACAATCTGATTGGTCCGAACAGCTCTCTGGTTGGAGCGTAGTCGCTCCACAATGGATCAGACCGAACTTCCTAACCTCAGATGTTGTGGGCGGGGCTAAGTTCGGCTGGCATCCAGGCTACACTTAGACACCAATGCCTGGGAAAATAGGTCTAAAAAATGGCAATGTTCAAGTAATGACCCTTTAACTTCCCCCTCCCCCCCCTCTCTTGGCATCAGGCGAAGGGCGGCCTCCCAGCAGGAACCATCTTGAAGTTGGTGACCTCAGCAGACGGCAAACAGACCGCCGTTCTCAGCACCGCGCAGGCCGGCGCCACAACCGCCAAACCCACCATCCTGGGCGTCGCCCCGGCAACCTCCAAACCGGGGACCACCTACATCAAGACCATCCCAATGTCGGCGCTGCAGGGGGGGGCAGGTACGGCACACACATACACACACACACGCACATAGCCACACAAAAACACCCATGCACACACACACACACACACACACACACATACACACACACACACACACACACACACACACACATACACATGCACACACACAACAAAACACACATACACATATACACACACACACACACACACACACACGCACATAGCCACACAAAACACCCATGCACACACACACACACACACACACACACATACACACACACACACACACACACACACACACACACACGACATAGCCACAATAAAACACCCATGCAAACAAACAATAATACACACGCACATACACATGCACATACACATGCACACACACACATAGCCACACAAAAACACTCATACACACACACAGAAACGCACACACACACAGACGCACACACACACACCTGAGCTGCTTTAATGTTGGGTGTGAAGACTGAGTGAGTGAAGCTCCGCCCCCTACAGGTGCCAACAGTCCGTTCACCATCCTGACCACCAAGATGATGACGCCGGGCACCGCCGGGAAGATCATCTCCACGGTCCCCAAAATCACTGCAGCCGATGCGGGGCTCACACACAGGTAACACAATAATAATAACAATAATAATAATACATACACAACATCAATAATATAATCAATACAGGTAATAATAACACATCAATAATAATAATAATAATAATACATAATAATAATAATAATACTAATAATAATAATATCACACAATACCCTAAACAAAATAATAATATCAATATCAACAGGTAATAAATCATCATAATAATCAATAATAACAATACCAGTAATAATCATAAATAATACACAGGTAACAATAATATCATAATCATCATCATCAATAATAATAATACGGTAATCATCAATATCATCATCATCACATAAATAATAATTATCATCAATATCATCATCATCATCATAACATATCAATAATAATAACACATACTATCATTAATATCATCATCAATAGGTAACATCATCAATAACAATAACATCATCAATAATATATGAATCATCATCATCATCATCAGGTACACTAACGGCACATAATATCAGGTAATATCACGGATTACATCATCATCATCTATTAATGGTAACATTAACACGATCATCACTAAAAACATAACACACCACATAAGGTAACATCATTAATCGACATCATCATAGGTAATCATCATAATATCATCATCATCACATAACATCGGATCAATATCATCATCATATCATCAATATCAAATATCACGAATCATCATCGAATACCAATATCATCATCAGGTAATCATACGGATCATCATCATCGGTAATCATCATCATCATCATCATCAATAGGTAACATTAATCATATCATCATCATACATCACATCATCATTAACATAGGTAATATCAATATCATCATCATCATTAGTAACACAATATCATCATCATCAATCATCATCATCAATACAATAATATCATCATCATCATCATTATCATCATCATCATCAGACATCATTAGTAATCATCATATCATCATCAGGTACATCATCATCATCACTAATAATAATATCACTATCATCATCATCAAATATACTAACATCATAATCATCATCATCAGGTAACATCAATTAATACATCAATAGGTAACATGATCATCATCATCATCATCATCATCAATCATCATCATCATCATTATGGTAACATAACACCAATATCATCATCATCATATAGTAACATCAATTAACAGGTAACATCATCATCATCATCATAGTAATCAATAATTACTATATAACAAATCAATACATACCAATATCATTACGGACACACACGTAACATCATCATCAATATCATCATAACGATCATCATAGTAACACTAACGGATCATCATCAATAACGATCAACCATCATACCCACGGACACATCATCATCCCATCATCATCAGGTAACATCATCATCATCAACGTTCATCACCACATCATCACATAACATCAACAATGCAATCTACAACGAATCCTTACGCACCCACATAATATAATATCATCATCATCAATAATATACATCATCCATAATACCAATCCATCTAATCCATAATCATCAATACCACACGACACATAGGTAACATCATCATTATGGCGCGAATATCGAACCCATTACGCAACCCATAACACACATAATCATCATATCACCATCAATACATCATCAGCTACATACACACGAATCGATCCACTCCATAACACACAATCATGGCCACAAGGTAACACAGACACCGATCATCAACAATAAACCATCAATACACCTCATAACACACACGGACACACACACAGGTAACACACACACAAACGCACATGCAGGAGCACACACACAGAACGACGCACTCCATAAAATACCACACACACGACACAAACACACGTGAACGCTATCAATAATAATAATAACACACACACACACACACACACACATACAGAAAAGGTAACACACAATAATAATAACACAACAGAAAAAGGTAACAATACACCAATAATAATAATAACAATAAACACACAATAACACTAATAACAGAAAAGGTAACACACACACACAATAATAATAACACACACACACACACACACACACACAGAAAAAGGTAACACACACACACACACACACATACAGAAAAAGGTAACACACACACACACACACACACACACACAGAAAAGGGGTAACACATACCAACACACACACACACACACACACACACAGAAAAAGGTAACAATACCACCACACACACACACACACACACACACACACACAGAAAAAGGTAACACACACTCACAAAATAATAACACACACACACACACACACACACACACACACAGAAAAAGGTAACACACACACACATCATCACATACAGAAAAGGTAACACACACACACACACATCACAATACCATACGTCATGGTAACACATTAATACCATCGCTATCATCATCACATGGGTAACTGCAAGCTGTATTGCCAACTAAAGCATGTGAGCGCAGCGTGGATTTTTAAGTGTGTGTGTGTGTGTGTGTGTGTGTGTGTGTGTTCCAGGTGGTGCTGAAAGGCGCTCCGGGGATGCCTGGTACGATCCTCCGGACAGTCCCCATGAGCGGCGTCCGGCTGGTGTCATCGGGAGCCGTCGGCACCAAACCGGCCGTCACCACGCTGGTCGTCAAGGGAACCACAGGTAAACGGCCGTCAGACACCGAGACGGGCACCGATCCGGCTGTGAGACACGGACTGACAGGTGTGTTTGTGTCTCAGGTATGTCCAGTCTGGGGACAGGAACAGGAAGCGTCTCCACCATCGCCGCGCTCGCCAACCAGGTTACCACAGCAACCGCTGCAGCCGGACCAAAACAGGTAACGAGACTGAAGGCTCGGTACTTCAGTAATACTGCAGTTTTGTCTCTGCACTGTACTACCGTAGTAATTGGGTCTTGGTGTAACCAATTATTTCCTCAGAGAACTTCTACTGGGTCTATAAGGTCTATATAAAAGAGACTTCAGATACAGTATTAGGGGACCACTAAGGTCTATATAAAAGAGACTTCAGATACAGTATTAGGGGACCACTAAGGCCTATATAAAAGAGACTTCAGATACAGTATTAGGGGACCACTAAGGTCTATATAAAAGAGACTTCAGATACAGTATTAGGGGACCACTAAGGCCTATATAAAAGAGACTTCAGATACAGTATTAGGGGACCACTAAGGACTATATAAAAGAGACTCCAGATACAGTATTAGGGGACCACCTAAGGTCTATATATAAAAGAGACTTCAGATACAGTATTAGGGGGACCACTAAGGTCTATATAAAAGAGACTCTCAGATACAGTATTAGGGGACCACTAAGGTCCATATAAAAGAGACTTCAGATACAGTATTAGGGGACCACTAAGGACTATATAAAAGAGACTCCAGATACAGTATTAGGGGGACCACTAAGGCCTATATAAAAGAGAGACTTCAGATACAGTATTAGGGGACCACTAAGGACTATATAAAAGAGACTTCAGATACAGTATTAGAGGACCACTCAAGGTCTATATAAAAGAGACTCCAGATACAGTATAGGGGACCACTAAGGACTATATAAAAGAGACTTCAGATACAGTATTAGGGACCACTATGTCTATATAAAGATAGACCCAGATACAGTATTAGGGGACCACTAAGGTCTATATAAAGAGACTTCAGATACAGTATTAGGGCACCACTAAGGACATATATAAAAGAGACTTCAGATACAGTATTAGGGGACCACTAAGGTCTATATAAAAGAGACTCCAGATACAGTATTAGGGGACCACTAAGGTCTATATAAAAGAGACTTCAGATACAGTATTAGGGGACCACTAAGGACTATATAAAAGAGACTTCAGATACAGTATTAGGGGGACCACTAAGGCTCATATAAAAAGAGACTTCAGATACAGTATTAGGGGACCACTAAGGACCATATAAAAGAGACTTCAGATACAGTATTAGGGGACCACTAAGGTTCATATATAAAAGAGACTTCAGATACAGTATTAGGAGACCACTAAGGTCTATATAAAAGAGACTTCAGATACAGTATTAGGGGACCACTAAGGTCTATATAAAAGAGACTTCAGATACAGTATTAGGGGACCACTACAAGTCTATATAAAAGAGACTTCAGATACAGTATTAGGGACCACTAAGGTCTATATAAAAGAGACTTCAGATACAGTATTAGGGGACCACTAAGGTCTATATAAAAGAGACTTCAGATACAGTATTAGGGGACCACTAAGGTCTATATAAAAGAGAACTCCAGATACAGTATTAGGGACCACTAAGGTCTATATAAAAGAGACTTCAGATACAGTATTAGGGGACCACTAAGGTCTATATAAAAGAGACTTCGATACAGTATTAGGGGACCACTAAGGTCTATATAAAAGAGACTTCAGATACAGTATTAGGGGACCACTAAGGACTATATAAAAGAGACTTCAGATACAGTATTAGGGGACCACTAAGGCCTATATAAAAGAGACTTCAGATACAGTATTAGAAACCACTAAGGACTATATAAAAGAGACTTCAGATACAGTATTAGGGGACCACTAAGGTCCATATAAAAGAGACTTCAGATACAGTATTAGGGGACCACTAAGGTCCATATAAAAGGGACTTCAGATACAGTATTAGGGGACCACTAAGGTCTATATAAAAAGAGACTTCAGATACAGTATTAGGGAGACCACTAAGGTCTATATAAAAAGAGACTTCAGATACAGTATTAGGGGACCACTAAGGCCTATATAAAAGAGACTTCAGATACAGTATTAGGGGACCACTAAGGCCTATATAAAAGAGACTTCAGATACAGTATTAGGGGACCACTAAGGTCTATATAAAAGAGACTTCAGATACAGTATTAGGAGACCACTAAGGTCTATATAAAAGAGACTTCAGATACAGTATTAGGGGACCACTAAGGTCTATATAAAAAGAGACTTCAGATACAGTATTAGGAGACCACTAAGGTCTATATAAAAGAGACTTCGGATACAGTATTAGGGGACCACTAAGGCTCTATATAAAAGAGAGCTTCAGATACAGTATTAGGGGACCACTAAGGTCTATATAAAAGAGACTTCAGATACAGTATTAGGGGACCACTAAGGTCTATATAAAAGAGACTTCAGATACAGTATTAGGGACCCACTAAGGCTCATATAAAAGAGACTTCAGATACAGTATTAGGGGACCACTAAGGCCCATATAAAAGAGACTTCAGATACAGTATTAGGGGACCACTCAAGGACTATATAAAAGAGACTTCCAGATACAGTATTAGGGGACCACTAAGGACTATATAAAAGAGACTTCAGATACAGTATTAGGGAGACCACTAAGGCCTATATAAAAGAGACTTCAGATACAGTATTAGGGGACCACTAAGGTCTATATAAAAGAGACTTCAGATACAGTATTAGGAGACCACTAAGGTCTATATAAAAGAGACTTCAGATACAGTATTAGGGGACCACTAAGGTCTATATAAAAGAGACTTCAGATACAGTATTAGGGGACCACTAAGGTCTATATAAAAGAGACTTCAGATACAGTATTAGGGGACCACTAAGGTCTATATAAAAGAGACTTCAGATACAGTATTAGGGGACCTAATCTATATAAAAAGAGACTCCAGATACAGTATTAGGGGACCACTAAGGTCTATATAAAAAGAGACTTCAGATACAGTATTAGGGGACCACTAAGGTCTATATAAAAGAGACTTCAGATACAGTATTAGGAACCACTAAGGTCTATATAAAGAGAGACTTCAGATACAGTATTAGGGGACCACTAAGGACTATATAAAAGAGACTTCAGATACAGTATTAGGGGACCACTAAGGCCTATATAAAAGAGACTTCAGATACAGTATTAGGGGACCACTAAGGACTATATAAAAAAGAACTTCAGATACAGTATTAGGGGACCACTAAGGTCTATATAAAAAAGACCTTCAGATACAGTATTAGGGAGACCACTAAGGTCTATATAAAAGGGACTTCAGATACAGTATTAGGGGACCACTAAGGTCTATATAAAAGAGACTTCAGATACAGTATTAGGAGACCACTAAGGTCTATATAAAAGAGACTTCAGATACAGTATTAGGGGACCACTAAGGCCTATATAAAAGAGACTTCAGATACAGTATTAGGGGACCACTAAGGCCTATATAAAAGAGACTTCAGATACAGTATTAGGGGACCACTAAGGTCTATATAAAAGAGACTTCAGATACAGTATTAGGAGACCACTAAGGTCTATATAAAAGAGACTTCAGATACAGTATTAGGGGACCACTAAGGTTCATATAAAAGAGACTTCAGATACAGTATTAGGGAGACCACTAAGGTCTATATAAAAGGGACTTCAGATACAGTATTAGGGGACCACTAAGGCTTTATATAAAGAGACTTCAGATACAGTATTAGGGGGACCACTAAGGCCTATATAAAAGAGACTTCAGATACAGTATTAGGGGACCACTAAGGTCTATATAAAAGAGACTTCAGATACAGTATTAGGGGACCACTAAGGTCTATATAAAAGAGACTTCAGATACAGTATTAGGGGACCACTAAGGCCTATATAAAAGAGACTTCAGATACAGTATTAGGGGACCACTAAGGCCTATATAAAAGAGACTTCAGATACAGTATTAGGGGACCACTAAGGACTATATAAAAGAGACTTCAGATACAGTATTAGGGGACCACTAAGGACTATATAAAAGAGACTTCAGATACAGTATTAGGGGACCACTAAGGCCTATATAAAAGAGACTTCAGATACAGTATTAGGGGACCACTAAGGCCTATATAAAAGAGACTTCAGATACAGTATTAGGGGACCACTAAGGTCTATATAAAAGAGACTTCAGATACAGTATTAGGGGACCACTAAGGCCTATATAAAAGAGACTTCAGATACAGTATTAGGGGACCACTAAGGTGTATATATAAAAGCATCCAAAGAGCACCATGTCATGGGACCT
>NC_053116.1:38654815-38657315 GCF_010015445.1 Perca fluviatilis
CATCACACATCAAAAACACACACACAATCAACAGAGAACAACCATCAATAAATAACAACACCACACACAGATGCATACACACACACAGACACACACACCCTCATCGTATCATCGTCTCTGATGTCCCATGATCCCCTCTGTGTGTCTGTCCGTGTTCAGGCTATCTCCTCATTGGTCGGCGATGACAAGGCGGAGTCCTCAGAGGCAGAGGCTGTTGCCACGGTGATGGCGGCAGCCGCAGAGGAGGGGGAGGAGCCTATGCAGACGGCAGTGTTACAGGTTCATATGGAGGACAGCGAAGCAGCGGCACAGCATACACACACACACACACACACACACACACACACACACAACCTGCAAAAGTCCTAGACTTGTGTTGTGGTATTAGTAGTTAGTTAGTTTGTTATTTTAACTTCATGCAGTAAATAACTTTTGAAGTATACAGTAGCGATGCACCGATAGACCGGCCGGTGACCGGAACTGGCCGGTTTTCTCGTGCTCGGCCACGACCGGCGAGGACCGGCAGGTCAGTCTGACATATGGCGACTTCATGCCGGTCAACGCTACGATTAACTGACAACAGAAGTTATACGAGTTACAGTTCTCAAGGACGCCACAGCACGCTCTTTTTCCTCTCTCTGTCGGCGCTATTCTCCCACATGTAGGGAACCTGGTGAGTTAACCTGCAGCATGTCAGCTGTTTGGGGATTCTTCAGCGTGTGGTCAGAAGATAACAAGTTTACAATATGCAACACCTGCGAGGAGACAGTAGGGCGTGGAGGGACCACACCAAGAACCAGAATCACATTTCTTTAGTGTGATATTAGGCTATGTTTACACGGAAACGATCTGAAGAGAAAACGCAAAAGTGGCGTTGCGTTATCACTTTTTATTCTGCGTTTAGACGAGCGTTATGGAGGGGAAATCTGCGTGCATATGGTGACGCAAAAGTGTGTGAAATTCGATGTAGTATGCACTCCAGGTGAATAGTACAACACCACCAAGGCACCCACCTGTGTAGAACATTCCTTCTACTTCTCTCCTTAGTAGCGCCAAACCAAAACATGCCGAAGCGAACAACAAAAGCTCGTCTGGAAAGACGAGGAGGTGGCGTTGCATGTTTGTCTGATGATGACCGGCACAGTCGACCGTGATAAGCCACAACACACAGCACCCACGGGAGCACTACCAATACCTGAGCCTCGCGCCCTTCAGCCGCTGCTTGAGGGGAGGCGCGCGAGGAGGAGGCTGAAGCAGACCCTCCTCTGCCCTCTCGCCCGCTGACCTCTGACCTCTGCCACTCGCCGCCGCTTCTCTTCTCTTCATCCGTAACGTTGTCGCGCTCTGGCTCAAATGAATAGCCTACATATCGTCATCGAACTATAACAGCCTTATCCACATTGTTGAAATCATTTAAATATTGAGCCATTACATTGAAATTCTAACAGGAGCCTATCATTTCTGTAGCCTACTCCGTAACAACAGACGCCTTTTTCTCGTCTCTCTCCACACCTCTGTCTTCAGACTTTTTGCGTTTTTACCCTTTAGACGGTAACGCGACGTTGGAGCGTTTTTAAGATTTCCACTCTGGAGGGTGGTTTCACTTTTTTGCGTTTTTAAGCCCCAAAAACGCCGTCGCCGTATAAACGAAAGGCACATCCGATAAAATATTGTTTCGTTTTCACCCGAGAGCGTCATCGTGTAAACAGGGCCTTAGATGTGAGAAGAAGGAAATGGTTCTAACGTTGCTCTTTAGATGTGTGTGAATGTCCCACACCAGGAGTCATTTATATAGTTCTATTTTAGCTAGCTCTGGGGAGTTTACTCCCCGGAGTCCTTGTGTTTCTTCTTCTCTGCAATTCCCGGCTGCGTCCTGCTGCGTCCTGCCGCGTCCGACATGACATGAACTTCCACGATGACCTTCAAAGTCACTGTTCAATTATCTTTATTGTGACTATTATCGCCACTGTTCATCCCCCCCCCAACCGGCCCGTCAGACACCGCCTACCAAGAGTTTCTGGGTCTGCCGAGGTTTCCTCCTAAAAGGGAGTTTTTCCTCGCCACTGTCGCGATAGCCACTGCTAATGCTTGCTCTTGAGGGAATTACTGTAATTGTTGGGGTTTTGGAATTTATAGAGTGTGGTCTAGACCTACTCTATCTGTAAAGTGTCTCGAGATAACTCTTGTTATGATTTTATACTATAAATAAATAAGAATTGAATTTTATAGTGATCCATTATCTGGTCAACACATGTTCTAGTAAAGAAAAGATAGAAAATACATATTTGTGTGTGCTGTAAAGTGGTTAGAAAATATGAAATCGGAATCGGCTAAAATCGGTATCGGCCGGCCTAACTCAAAGAAAATCGGAAATCGGCCTAGAGAGTTGTAATCGGTGCGTCTCTAGTATGCGGTTATGTTTGGGTTATGTGTTGTGAACGGTCATGGAAGTGTAATTATGGGTCCTTTTTGGAAAAAGATTTTTAAATGTAGTCCGTGA
>NC_053116.1:38662315-38689815 GCF_010015445.1 Perca fluviatilis
CGGCAGCAGAGAGCAACGGGCATGAGTGTCGTCGGTGGTTGACGGTGTAGCGGGCTGGCCGAATGCGTTTGCCCCGCCCCTCGGCCGACCGGGCCGTTGACGTAGATTCAATCTGCCGCCGACGAGGCAACCAATGGCGTCACGGGCAGGCGTGGGGGTGAGAGAGCGCGAAAACAGCTGAGGGCAGAATGACATGCTAACAACACCGCAACAACATGCTAACTGTGTGTGTGTGTGTGTGTGTGTGTGTGTGTGTGTGTGTGTGTGTGTGTGTGTGTGTGTGTTGTGTTTTGTCTGTGTTGTGTGTGTGTTTCTATCTGTTGTGTGTTTGTCTCTCTGTCTGTGTGTTTGTATCTGTGTGTGTTGTTTGTGTGTGTGTGTGTGTGTTGTGTGTGTGTGTGTGTGTGTGTGTGTGTGTGTTGTATCTGTGTGTGTGTATCTGTGTGTGTGTATCTGTATGTGTGTGTTGTGTGTGTGTGTTTGTATCTGTGTGTGTGTGTGTGTGTTTGTATCTGTGTGTGTATCTGTGTGTGTGTTTATCTGTATTTGTGTGTTGTGTGTTTATCTGTGTGTGTGTGTGTGTGTGTTTTTTATTTGTTATGTGTGTGTGTGTGTTTGTATCTGTGATGTGTGTGTTGTGTTTTTATCTGTTGTGTGTATCTGTGTGTGTGTGTGTTGTGTGTGTGTTTGTTGTGTGTGTTTGTATCTGTGTGTGTGTGTGTGTGTGTATCTGTGTGTATTGTGTGTGTGTGTGTGTGTGTGTTTGTGTTGTGTGTGTGTGTGTGTCTGTATCTCTGTGTGTGTGTGTTTGTATCTGTGTGTGTGTGTGTGTGTTTGTATCTGTGTGTGTGTATCTGTGTGTTGTGTATCTGTATGTGTGTGTGTGTGTGTGTGTTTGTATCTGTGTGTTTTGTTTGTGTGTGTGTGTGTGTGTGTGTGTGTGTGTGTGTGTGTGTGTGTGTGTGTCTGTATCTCTGTCTGTGTGTGTGTGTGTGTGTGTGTGTGTGTGTCTGTATCTCTGTCTGTGTGTGTGTGTGTGTGTGTGTGTGTGTGTGTGTGTGTGTGTGGCACAGAGGGTCCAGGTGACATCATCGGTGAAAGACAGTCAGTGGTACGACGTGGGCATCGTCAAGGTTACCAACATGGTGGTCACACATTACTACGTCCCCTACGACGACAACATGGCCGACGTAAGAACTTCAGATCTTCTTCTATTTTTATTTATTTTAATCTGTCCATGAATCTGGGGGGCGGAGCTTACTGCACCTTTAAAGACAATGTACACACATCAGAATAACAAATACACAAATACACATTAAGTAGACCTAGGAGAACAAAATATACACAAAGTATAAGAATAAGAAAAATGGAATCAGTTATAATAGTAATAAAAAAACAGACATATTTACACAATAAACACCATAATATAAACAGTGTGTATACATACACACACACACACACACACACACACACACACAGATGAGTAAGGTGCGGATAAATAAATATGACATTGACATATTGCACAGTTGGAAGTAAAGAGTGATAAATAAATAAATATGCATAGTGCAGAATATTGTCCCCTAATACTGTATCTGAAGTCTCTTTTATATAGGCCTTAGTGGTCCCCTAATACTGTATCTGAAGTCTCTTTTATATAGACCTTAGTGGTCCCCTAATACTGTATCTGAAGTCTCTTTTATATAGACCTTAGTGGTCCCCTAATACTGTATCTGAAGTCTCTTTTATATAGACCTTAGTGGTCCCCTAATACTGTATCTGAAGTCTCTTTTATATAGACCTTAGTGGTCTCCTAATACTGTATCTGAAGTCTCTTTTATATAGACCTTAGTGGTCCCGTAATACTGTATCTGAAGTCTCTTTTATATAGACCTTAGTGGTCCCCTAATACTGTATCTGAAGTCTCTTTTATATAGACCTTAGTGGTCTCCTAATACTGTATCTGAAGTCTCTTTTATATAGGCCTTAGTGGTTCCCTCATACTGTATCTGAAGTCTCTTTTATATAGGCCTTAGTGGTCCCCTAATACTGTATCTGAAGTCTCTTTTATATAGGCCTTAGTGGTCCCCTAATACTGTATCTGAAGTCTCTTTTATATAGGCCTTAGTGGTCCCCTAATACTGTATCTGAAGTCTCTTTTATATGGGCCTTAGTGGTCCCCTAATACTGTATCTGAAGTCTCTTTTATATAGGCCTTAGTGGTCCCCTAATACTGTATCTGAAGTCTCTTTTATATAGACCTTAGTGGTCCCCTAATACTGTATCTGAAGTCTCTTTTATATAGAGCTTAGTGGTCCCCTAATACCGTATCTGAAGTCTCTTTTATACCTTAGTGGTCCCCTAATACTGTATCTGAAGTCTCTTTTATATAGGCCTTAGTGGTCCCCTAATACTGTATCTGAAGTCTCTTTTATATAGACCTTAGTGGTCCCCTAATACTGTATCTGAAGTCTCTTTTATATAGACCTTAGTGGTCCCCTAATACTGTATCTGAAGTCTCTTTTATATAGACCTTAGTGGTCCCCTAATACTGTATCTGAAGTCTTCCTTGGGTAATGTAATGATGAGGATGTGTGTACCTACAGGATGACTCGGGCGTGATGCCGGACTACACTCAGATGAGGAAGGTGGAGCTGCAGCCGGGGACGGCCTACAAGTTTCGCGTCGCGGGGATCAACATCTGCGGCCGCGGCGCGTTCTCGGAGGTGTCGGCGTTTAAAACGTGTCTTCCTGGTTTCCCCGGAGCGCCGTGCGCCATCAAGATCAGCAAGGTGAGACCCATTCCCCCGTTTTGTGATGTGGTAAAGAAACTGCCGCCCTGTTGAAGTGGACGCGCTGGGTGCGTTTCGATCGACTTAGTAGTTCGCCACGAAGTGGGGGGGGGACGTACCCCCTGCAGTCCTCCAGAGTACCCCTAGGGGGACACGTACCCCCTGCAGTCCTCCAGAGTGCCCCTAGGGGGGTACACGTACCCCCTGCAGTCCTCCAGAGTACCCCTAGGGGGACACATACCCCCTGCAGTCCTCCAGAGTACCCCTAGGGGGACACGTACCCCCATTTGAGAAACACTGATGTACACTGTGTAGCGGAGCGGCACTACTGATCTCCAATCTGTTAAACTCTGTGCTTGTGGTTCTGCAGAACCTGGACGGGGCTCAGCTCACCTGGGAGCCCCCTGCCGTCACGTCGGGGCAGATCACGGAGTACTCGGTGTACCTGGCCATCCAGTCCAGCCAGGCCGCCGCCTCCGGTTCTGGCCCGGCCCAGCTGGCCTTCATGAGGGTGTACTGCGGCCCCAGCCCGTCCTGCCTGGTCCAGGCCTCCAGCCTCGCCAACGCCCACATCGACTACACCACCAAGCCCGCCATCATCTTCCGCATCGCCGCCCGCAACCAGAAGGGCTACGGGCCGGCCACGCAGGTCCGGTGGCTCCAAGGTGAGAATGATCAGAACCAGACGGCACAGAATTAGGGGACCACTAAGGTCCTTGTAAAAGAGACTTCAGATACAGTATTAGGGGACCACTAAGGTCTATATAAAGAGACTTCAGATACAGTATTAGGGACCACTAAGGTCTATAAGATAAGATAGTAGGGACCACTAGATATAAAACGTATTAAAGGGACCACTAAGGCTACTAAAGAGACTTCAGATAAGATAGGACCACTAAGGTTAATAAGAGACTTCAATACAGTATTGAGGACCACTAGTATATAAAAACTTCAATAAGATAGGGACCACTAAGTATATAAAACTTCAGATACAGTAAGAACCAATAAGGTCTATAAAGAGACTTCAAATACAGTATAGGGACCAATAAGGCTATATAAAGGACTTCAGATACAGTATTAGGGACCACTAAAGATATAAAAGGACTCAATACAGTATAAGGACACAAAGGTATAAAAGAGACTTATAGGACCAATAATATATAAAAGAGACTTAAATACAATATAATAAGGTATATAAAAGAGACTTCAGATACAGTATGGGGACCACTAAGGCCTATATAAAAGAGACTTCAGATACAGTATTAGGGGACCACTAAGGTCTATATAAAGAGACTTCAGATACAGTATTAGGGACCACTAAGGCCGTATAAAAGCATCCAAACAGCATCCGTGGGACCTTTAAGGCTGTATTGTTTGATCCCCAGATGGGACGGGTTGGGAGAAGGTACCCTGAGCCTTTCCCAGCCTTTTTAAACTGGTTGGATTCTATAAAACAACAAATAAGATTATATTCAATTTATTTAACTATACTAGATAATATGGAACTAGATGTAATGAGGAACACTTGGTTTGTGGAAGACTTCCTTCTGGAGTATTAGGGGACCACTAAGGTCTATATAAAAGAGACTTCAGATACAGTATTAGGGGATCACTAAGGTCTATATAAAAGAGACTTCAGATACAGTATTAGGGGACCACTAAGGTCTATATAAAGAGACTTCAGATACAGTATTAGGGGACCACTAAGGTCTATATAAAAGAGACTTCAGATACAGTATTAGGGGACCACTAAGGTCTATATAAAGAGACTTCAGATACAGTATTAGGGGACCACTAAGGTCTATATAAAGAGACTTCAGATACAGTATTAGGGGACCACTAAGGTCTATATAAAGAGACTTCAGATACAGTATTAGGGGACCACTAAGGTCTATATAAAGAGACTTCAGATACAGTATTAGGGGACCACTAAGGTCTATATAAAGAGACTTCAGATACAGTATTAGGGGACCACTAAGGTCTATATAAAGAGACTTCAGATACAGTATTAGGGGACACTAAGGTCTATATAAAGAGCTTCAGATACAGTATTAGGGGACCACTAAGGTCTATATAAAGAGATTTCAGATACAGTATTAGGGGACCACTAAGGTCTATATAAAGAGGACTTCAGATACAGTATTAGGGGACCACTAAGGTCTATATAAAGAGACTTCAGATACAGTATTAGGGGACCACTAAGGTCTATATAAAGAGACTTCAGATACAGTATTAGGGGACCACTAAGGTCTATATAAAAGGGACTTCAGATACAGTATTAGGGGACCACTAAGGTCTATATAAAAGAGACTTCAGATACAGTATTAGGGGACCACTAAGGTCTATATAAAAGAGACTTCAGATACAGTATTAGGGGACCACTAAGGTCTATATAAAGAGACTTCAGATACAGTATTAGGGGACCACTATGGTCTATATAAAGAGACTTCAGATACAGTATTAGGGGACCACTAAGGTCTATATAAAGAGACTTCAGATACAGTATTAGGGGACCACTAAGGTCTATATAAAGAGACTTCAGATACAGTATTAGGGGACCACTAAGGTCTATATAAAGAGACTTCAGATACAGTATTAGGGGACCACTAAGGTCTATATAAAGAGACTTCAGATACAGTATTAGGGGACCACTAAGGCCTATATAAAAGCATCCAAAAAGCAGCATGTCATGGGACCTTTTTTAAAGTCCTACTTCTGCATGATACTTTGTGGAGACGCTCAGCTTGACAGACTTATCGATTAGTCGACTAAGAGTTTCTTTAGTTGACGACAGCCCTAGCTGGTAGTTTGTGGTCCTCTGATCAAACCGCTGAATGATGATGATTATTAATGAATGATTGTAATAATGATGTCGTCTCTCCTGTAGAAAGCAGTAAAGATGCCAAAGCAGCAGTGAAGAGACCCGGAACTTCTCCTGATGCGTAAGAGCCCATTACATCCACTCACATGAAGACAGACACTGTTGATATGCAGGGTTGGGCATCGTTTAGGTTGTTCCAACACCGGTGTTAAAGCGATACTTTTTGAAAACGGCGCTTTTTAATTTTTTTCCGCCTCAACAAATTAAAAAATTGGATCTTTAAACTGTTTTTCCAATTTTCAGTTTTTTATTCAGAGGATCAGAAATTTAGAAAATTACAAAAGTGCATCTGGGGTCCAATTATTCATAATACTGCCATGGTATTCTCTTCCTCGTTCCCCCTAGCTAAGCCCCGCCCCCCCACACTCGGAACCAATCAGTTGCACCTCTGACCCCCAAAGTCTATCAGTTTTTTTTTGTTGTTTTTGTTTTTTTGGTCCATATGCAGTTAATGAGCTGCATATTCCACAAAGTAGAGGGAGAGAATACCATGGCAGTATTATGAATAATTGGAGCTCAGACGCAATTTTGTAATTTTCTCAATTTCTGATCTTCTGAATAAAAAACAGAAAATTTAAAGATCCAATTTTTTTAATTTGTCAAGGTGGGAAAAACTGATAGACACCGATATTTGAACCCAATTTTTTCTGTTTTTCCAAATGTCCGTTTGTGCTTTGGAAATTGAACTGATAAGCGTTACACTGACCGGGTGCCTGAGCTGAAACTTTCTGTTCTAATGTCCTCAACGTTAAAGAACAGCTCGTTTATTGACGAGGCCATGTTGTCAAATTTTAGTGATTTATCTCAAATATCGGTGGCAGCAAATCGTCACCTTCCTAAAATAATTGCCTAAGTTAAATTTTGTTGCCTAAATCATCTCCTCATGGTGCTGGCCACCTCTGGTAAAATGTCCTAAATCCTCAGTTGAACAGGTCATGTGATTCTACACCTTTAGTATAATTGCCCATGTCAAGCATGTGACTTAGGCAGTTTTATTTTTTGTGTTTTCTGAAAAACCTGAAAAAATGACTTAGGCAATTATTTTAGGAAGGTGACGAAATGTAATGTGCAGCCAGGGTCAGTCTAGCAATTCTCCGTTGGCTCGGGAGCTGGAAAAACCAAACTCCGGTCGGGCCAATCGCATCGTGTATAGAGTAGGTGGGCGGGCTTAACAAATGATGATGGTTATGATTCTATTAAAAAAAATGGTTGCTCTGGAACAGGTTTGGATTTTTTTACAACTTGTAGTAAAAATTTTAAGGCTTCTCATATTTATTTGATTTTATTAAAATTTTTTATATTAAATTTTTAATTTTATATTGTATTTTTTTTTTTCGAATGGTTCTAACCGTCACATGGTCTCTAACCAGTAACGGTCTCTAACCAGTCCATGGTCTCTAACGTCAGGTCTTAACTCACATGTTAACCAGTACATGGTCTCTAACCAGTCACGGTTCTACCGGTCACATGGTCTCTAACCGTCACATGGTCTCTAACCAGTCACGGTCTCTAACCAGTCACATGGTCTTAACCGTCACATGGTCTCTAACCGGTCACATGGTCTTAACAGAACGTTATTTTTTTTTGTCTACGTCATGGTCTCTAACCGTCACATGGTCTAACCAGTCACATGGTCTCTAACCAGTCACATGGTCTCTAACCAGTCACATGGTCTCTAACCGTCACATCTAACCGTACCTAACTGTGTTAACGGTCAGTCTCTAACCGTCATGGTCTCTAACCGGTCACATGGTCTCTAACCAGTCACATGGTCTCTAACCAGTCACACGGTCTCTAACCAGTCACATGGTCTCTAACCAGTCACATGGTCTCTAACCGGTCACATGGTCTCTAACCAGTCACATGGTCTCTATCCAGTCACATGGTCTCTAACCAGTCACATGGTCTCTAACCAGTCACATGGTCTCTAACCGGTCACATGGTCTCTAACCGGTCACATGGTCTCTAACCAGTCACATGGTCTCTAACCGGTCACATGGTCTCTAACCAGTCACACGGTCTCTAACCAGTCACACGGTCTCTAACCGGTCACACGGTCTCTAACCAGTCACACGGTCTCTATCCAGTCACATGGTCTCTAACCGGTCACATGGTCTCTAACCGGTCACATGGTCTCTATCCAGTCACATGGTCTCTAACCGGTCACATGGTCTCTAACCAGGTCACATGGTCTCTAACCCATGGTCTCAACCAACGGTCTCTAACCAGTCACGGTCTCTAACCGGTCACATGGTCTCTAACCAGTCACACGGTCTCTAACCAGTCACGGTCTCTAACCAGTCGCCGTCTCTAACGTCACGGTCTCTAACCTCCCACGGTTCTAAATGTCACATGGTCTCTAACCAGTCACATGGTCTCTAACCAGTCACATGGTCTCTAACCGCACATGGTCCCTCCGTCACGTCTCTAACCCGTCGCATGGTCTCACGTACCGGTCTCTAACGTCGCATGGTCTCTAACCGGTCACATGGTTTAACCAGTCACATGGTTCTAACCAGTCATACGGTCTCTAACCAGTCACTGTTTACGTCACATGGTCTCTAACCGGTCACATGGTCTCTAACCAGTCACCGGTCTCTATCCAGTCACATGGTCTCTAACCAGTCACATGGTCTCTAACCAGTCACATGGTCTCTAACCAGTCACATGGTCTCTAACCGGTCACATGGTCTCTACCGGTCACATGGTCTCTAACCGGTCACATGGTCTCTAACCAGTCAACGGTCTCTAACCAGTCTCGGTCACATGGTCTCTAACCAGTACGGTCTCTAACCAGTACACTTAACCATACACGGTCTCTACAACGGTCTCTAACCGGTCACATGGTCTCTAACCAGTCACATGGTCTCTAACCAGGTCACATGGTGGTCTCTAACCAGTCACATGGTCTCTAACCAGTCACATGGTCTCTAAACAGTCACATGGTCTCTAACCAGTCACATGGTCTCTAACCAGTCCTCTCACGGTGAAGTCCTGCACGGATCAACAGCTGGTCGGCTGCTCGCTCTGCCTGCATTCTGCTGCGGTTCAGCGGCTAACGAGCGAGCTAACCGCTAACAGACAGCGCTGTGACCAACAACCGATACACATTCTGTCCTTATACATGTCATCTATAAAAGGTTTCTAGTGTCAGTGTGCTGGCCGTGCAGCGGCTGCTTGAGCTTTCTCTTCAATCGCGCGTCGAACACGATCGAAGAACGCCGCCACGTCAAACAGCTTCCCCCGAACTTTCTGACCAGCGCCCTCGACAGGACGGCCAGAGCTTCTCTGCAGCTCAAGTCGGCAGCGGGGTGTACGTACGGTTTGGCCACCACTCTGACTACGTCACCTTCTTCGTTGCTCTGGTTGGTTGGAGCGCTGTCCTATCGCGTGCAGAGGGGAATTTGAAAGACAACTGTTGATCCCGCCCCCTCGGATTGAGCCCAGCCAATGGGGAGCTCCCAGACCTCAACATCTGGATGTGGGCCTGGCTGGTCAGGCTAAAAAAACTCTGCTTCTGTGGGATTCTCAAAGTCGACAACTCTGCCAAATTCTGCTCTAAATGTCGCGTATTTGCTCCGCCGGCCGGATTAAAATCTGCGAGGGGCCGTGTTGGGCCCACGGGCCTCGAGTTTGACACACGTGGCGTAGAGGAAGTGGTATCTTTACACCCCATAAGGTGTTTGTTTTTTCATAATGTGTGAACAAACTACTACAAAACTACTCCCACTATGGCCATGCCAAGCCCCGCCCTTCAGTAGCATTCAGACGCCACTATTGGCCAAGCGTCCATGCTTACACAAAGGAAGGTCCTATCCTGACCAATCGGCTGTCCTAACCTTAACCACTCGAGGTCAACGCCTAACCTTGACCAATCGAGCTGCTTCGTAGGGCGGGTCTTGGCGTGGCCATAGTAGGAATATGCAGCGTGTTTAAATGTCATTCATGTTTTTTTTTTTACATTTTCTGTGTTTTAGTAAACCTGTCGGACCAAAGAAGTTCAAAACCGACCAATAGGAGGAGCCGACCTTCTGCTGAGGACTGTGATTGGTTACAGTTGTCTTAAGCTCCGCCTTGCAGCTGGTTGCCGCATCTACGGGGAGGAGGAGGAGGAAGAGGAGGAGGAGGAGGAGGCAGGGCTCTGACAAATTAAAAAAAGACTTGTAGGATATTTGTACATTATCAGCCAATCAGAACTCTTTTCTTCCTCGTCATGGAGACGGCGAGGGGTGGAGCCAACAGCTTTTCATCTTCTAGTGGAACCAATAAGGTTTGAGTTTAATAAATGTAGAAGTAGCCCTCTGGCTTCATGATAAAGGTCAAAGGTCACGGTGCTGTCGGGGAGGGGGGCGGAGTTTAAACCAGCTCTGCTGTAAATTATTTTCCTTTTCTGTAGCATCAAAATATTTAGGTTTTTTCCTCTTTTTTTTGTAAACGTCTGTTAGAAAAAAAAAAAAAAAAAAAAAACAGTTCTCTCCTTTTTCTGTGATTTCTTCTTTTCTGTTGAAGTGCTTGTTGTTGGCCGCAGTGACGGAGCTCTCCCATTGGTCAGTTTGTCTCATCGGGGGAAGTTAATAACTTTTTCCAGGTTTTTGAAAATCAAACCTGTTTGTGAATATTCTCCGGAACAATAAAGATTTTTAGAGCATTTTTTTTTTACCGGCTGTGTGGAGTCACTTCCTGTCATCAGATAATCCAAAAAAATTTCTATTTAAAGGAACACGCCAACTTATTGGGACTTTGTCTTATTCCCCGTAACCCCCAGAGTTAGACTAGTCCATACATCCCCTTCTCCCACCGTTAGCCTAGCTTAGCACAGATCCTGGAGGTAACCGGCTCCACCTAGCCTAGCTTAGCACAGATCCTGGAGGTAACCGACTCCATCTAGCCTAGCTTAGCACAGATCCTGGAGGTAACCGGCTCCATCTAGCCTAGCTTAGCGCAGATCCTGGAGGTAACCGGCTCCATCTAGCCTAGCTTAGCACAGATCCTGGAGGTAACCGACTCCATCTAGCCTAGCTTAGCACAGATCCTGGAGGTAACCGCCCCACCTAGCCTAGCTTAGCCCAGATCCTGGAGGTAACTGGCTCCATCTAGCCTAGCTTAGCACAGATCCTGGAGGTAACCGGCTCCATCTAGCCTAGCTTAGCACAGATCCTGGAGGTAACCGACTCCATCTAGCCTAGCTTAGCACAGATCCTGGAGGTAACCGACTCCATCTAGCCTAGCTTAGCACAGATCCTGGAGGTAACCGACTCCATCTAGCCTAGCTTAGCACAGATCCTGGAGGTAACCGGCTCCATCTAGCCTAGCTTAGCACAGATCCTGGAGGTAACCGGCTCCATCTAGCCTAGCTTAGCACAGATCCTGGAGGTAACCGGCTCCACCTAGCCTAGCTTAGCACAGATCCTGGAGGTAACCGGCTCCATCTAGCCTAGCTTAGCACAGATCCTGGAGGTAACCGGCTCCACCTAGCCTAGCTTAGCCCAGATCCTGGAGGTAACTGGCTCCATCTAGCCTAGCTTAGCCCAGATCCTGGAGGTAACCGGCTCCATCTAGCCTAGCTTAGCGCAGATCCTGGAGGTAACCGGCTCCATCTAGCCTAGCTTAGCACAGATCCTGGAGGTAACCGGCTCCATCTAGCCTAGCTTAGCACAGATCCTGGAGGTAACCGGCTCCATCTAGCCTAGCTTAGCACAGATCCTGGAGGTAACCGACTCCATCTAGCATACTGCTCCAAATAAGTGACAACATAACACCAACATGTTCCTATTTCCATGTTGTGATCTGTATAGTCACAGGGTGCACAAATAACAAGGTCACATGACACACAGCCATCTTCTAACCGTGTACACACTGGGAACTATATTCTCAGACAGGAGAAGCACTGCTCCTCGCCACGGGGCTTCTCAGGTGCATATCACTCCGCCCAAGTAGCAGAGAGTAGCAGTGCTTCGCCTTGTGAGCCTGAACCTGGCTTAATCCAAAATTCACATTTCTGTTCTGGAAATGTATGCAAATAAACACATATTTAATAAGTTAATGACTCATTTGCATACGAATACACATACAGTTTTAGAAAACTTGTAATACAAAAAAATGAGACAGCGGGGCATCTAAAGACATGTCTTTAGATGCCCCGCTGTCCTTACTGGTGGGACGGCCCAGATAGGGGAAGTCTTCCACAAACTCAAGTGGTTCCTCATTACATCTAGTTCCATATTATCTAGTATAGTTAAAATAAATTGAATATAATCTTCATTTGTTGTTTTTATAGAATCTCAACCAGTTTAAAGCAAGGCTGGGAAAGGCTCAGGGTGCCTTCTCCCAACTCCGTCCCATCTGGGGATCGAAACAATACAGCCTTAAAGGTCCTATGGGATGCTGCTTTTTGGATGCTTTTATACAGGCCTTAGTGGTCCCCTAATGCTGTATCTGAAGTCTCTTTTATATAGGCCTTAGTGGTCCCCTAATACTGTATCTGAAGTCTCTTTTATATAGACCTTAGTGGTCCCCTAATACTGTATCTGAAGTCTCTTTTATATAGACCTTAGTGGTCCCCTAATACTGTATCTGAAGTCTCTTTTTATATAGGCCTTAGTGGTCCCCTAATACTGTATCTGAAGTCTATTTTATATAGGCCTTAGTGGTCCCCTAATACTGTATCTGAAGTCTCTTTTATATAGACCTTAGTGGTCCCCTAATACTGTATCTGAAGTCTCTTTTATATAGACCTTAGTGGTCCCCTAATACTGTATCTGAAGTCTCTTTTATATAGACCTTAGTGGTCCCCTAATACTGTATCTGAAGTCTCTTTTATATAGACCTTAGTGGTCCCCTAATACTGTATCTGAAGTCTCTTTTATATAGACCTTAGTGGTCCCCTAATACTGTATCTGAAGTCTCTTTTATATAGACCTTAGTGGTCCCCTAATGCTGTATCTGAAGTCTCTTTTATATAGGCCTTAGTGGTCCCCTAATACTGTATCTGAAGTCTCTTTTATATAGACCTTAGTGGTCCCCTAATACTGTATCTGAAGTCTCTTTTATATAGACCTTAGTGGTCCCCTAATACTGTATCTGAAGTCTCTTTTATATAGAAGTCTCTACTTATGACCTCATAAGGAGAAGATTCCTGATTGGCCCATCTGAGCTTTCATTTTCTCAAAGGCAGAGCAGGATACCCAGGGCTCGGTTTACACCTATCACCATTTCTAGCCACTGGGGGACCTATAGGCAGCATGGGGGAGCTCACATTAATGTTAAAAAACCTCATAAAGTGAAATTTTCATGAAATGGGACCTTTAAAACTGGATTCTTAACTTTTATTTCAAAAGTTATTTTATTTCAATTTTATTTCATAACGGTACGTTGTCATGTCTTTTTTTCATTTTCATGATTTCCTTACGTTATTAGGGCAGTTAATACAATTGCTCGCGATAGCTAATCGACGCTAACTAATTAGCTAGCCTGAGCTCGCTAGCTGACGTTAGGTAATGTTAACTAGTTAGCTAGCCTGAGCTCGCTAACTGACGTTAGGTAATGTTAACTAGTTAGCTAGCCTGAGCTCGTTAGCTGACGTTAGGTAATGTTAACTAGTTAGGTAGCCTGAATCCGCTAGCTGACATTGGCTAACGCTAACTAGTTAGCTAGCCTGAGCTCGTTAGCTCATGCTAACTAGCTAGCCTGAGCTCGCTAGCTCAAGTGAATTGCCGTTATTCATCCAGAGCATTACTTTTCTCCTGCAGCAGCCTGTCTGTTTATCTCGGGACATTCGGACACCGACACGAATGAGTCGTTCTCTCCGCCGTTATTTTTCTACTCCCGATTTCTTCTATTCCGACGCTTTCAACGGTGTAATACGACGTCCACTGCGTATTACGGAGCTGATTTCAAGCCAGTCCTTCCAGAAAAATGCATTTTTGTGATGGTTTGCGAGGCAAAAATCCTTGACTATGCGGCACGTTTTCTTAAAAAAATGCAGTTTGATGAAAAAGAGAAATAAAGTGATCCCCCCCCCCTCAACACCCTGCTTTTTGATGATGTTCACGTTGCGTAATTACGTCACATCATAACGTTCCCATGGCAACAGGGGAAAATGGCTGCTCTCGTGTGAAGTAAACGCAACATTTCTCACCTTTCTGCTAAGATATATTATGGGACTTTTTTGTAACGAAAATGCGGGGGTTATGACATCATGCAAGCACCGCATATTTTGCATGGAAATCTGCCATTTATGCGGTGTATTTGAAAAAATGCAGCTCCCCAGCATAAACATGCGGACTTTGGCTGATTATGCGTTGAATTATGTGATCGCATAATCGCGTTTTTCTGGAGGGACTGCCGAGTGCCTGTGTGAAGGCGGCTTAAGATGGACACCACCTGGCAAGAGTAAACCTGGGAGTCCCAAAACCACCTGGCTCAGAACTGTGACACGAGAGCTGGGAGAGATGAACCTGTGATGGGGAGAGGCCCCAACATGCTGCCAGGGGCCCAATGCAATGGAGAGTCCTCATTGGAGACTTATGACCCCCATAGGGCAGCGATCTTCAACAGGGGGTCCAAGTTACTTCATATTTTTTAGCAAATATAAATCAGCCTATTTGTGAAAAAAACAGACACTGATGATAGGCTTACCAGCCTACAGGTAAGGTAGTCACTAAGGTAACCATCCACAGATACAGTTCACCCTAAGTATTCACTGTGCCACATGTATGTTTAACATTAAAACATGATTTAAAAAAACAATATTTTAATCGCTTAGTATTCTATGCACTAAAAAGGTATGTATAAAGCTTTACACGTTGTTGTAGGCCCAGTTTAATATGCAACTTAATTTGTACAATATATGTAGTAGGGGGTCCCTGATCCATCTTTCTTTTAGTTAAGGGGTCCTTGACTTATACATCGTTGAAGACCCCTGCCATAGGGGAAGTAAGTAAGTAAGTTACTTGATAATAGACACATGTGAAGTGTATTTACATACATATATCATATGTATACAGTGACCACAGAGGTACGACTGAACAGCAGCTTTAAATCTAATCTGAATTCAATCAACAAAAACATATTGTCTGGCCTGAAACATGTTCTTTCGTGTGTGTGTGTGTGTGTGTGTTTTTGTGTGTGTGTGTGTTTTTGTGTGTGTGTGTGTTGTGTGTGTGTGTGTGTGTGTGTGTGTGTGTGTGTGTGTGTGTGTGTGTGTGTGTGTAAAATCCATATACTGGTCCCAACAGCAGGATTATTTCCCAGTAGAAAAACTCAACGCTTAAAAACAACCGAATACATTCTAATGGGAGTTTGTGTGCGGCATGAACGTGCGCGTGCCCGCAGCGTTGGGAGCGCGCCTCGCGGTGCTGATGGAGCGGAGCGCCATTCAGCCTAAACACAGGCACTGCTGCTGCTGTATCGATGAGGAAGAGGAGGAGGAGAAGGAGGATGATGATGATGATGATGATGATGAAGAAGAAGAGCGGGGATCTTTCATCTGATCACACCATCGATCCGCGATGATCGATCGGCGCCTGCAGCCGCGCTGATCGGCCCGTTTGATCCCGCTGCATGCACGAGGCGACATCAATCCATCCATCGATCGCACACCTGATGTGAGGACACGGCGCGCGAGCCGCAGCGGGAGACAATCAGCTGACCGGAGGATTCTACGGGACTGTTGATGAGGTCCATGTGACCCACGAGCTGCAGATCGATCCCCGCCGGAAATGAGGACGTGGTGGGGGGGGGGCGCGGGGGTGGGAAAGAGAGAACCTGCAGGTGATCCAGGTAGGAGATCTTTCACCCGCCGACACCTTCACAAGTGCACACACTGGTCCCTCTCTCACGTGGAGGGAACCGCAGAACCGCACACCAGACTCCATTTAAAAGTTGTTCATTTTAAGGTTGCGTCGCTGGTAGCAACCGTGCACAGCGGAGCAGAACAAAGGTGAATCGTGGCCTTGAACTCTCACGAGCTTCTCTTCAATTCGGCTCACAGTTTATAAGCAGATGATTAATTAATCTGAATGATATATCGTTTATTTATACTGGTGTGTTGTTTTTCTGACGGTACACGGCGCTGTGTGCGGGCGGCAGGAAGCGGCTCAGATCTGACTGCAGTTTGGTGGATTTTCACTTCTGTCGAATTCGATCCAACAGTTCAAGAAAACTTTATTTCTGACCTAACTGAATTTAATTTGTGACGATGAAGAAACGATTCAGTTTCTGTTTGACAGCTTGTTGATTATCGGCTGGCCCCACCCAGCGCCGTGTGTGTGTGTGTGTGTGTGTGTGTGTGTGTGTGTGTGTGTGTGTGTGTGTGTGTGTGTGTGTATGAGACACACCAGTTGACATGTTCATCAGTGATATTAATGAGACTAATTTACTTTAGTGTGGATAAATAATTTAATTTTATTGTTTGCTAATTACTCAACATGAATCTGATAAAACACAAAGTTACAGCTGATGCTTTATTATTTTTTTATATTTGAACCAAAATATTCTCCTCAGATTAATGTAACTTTAATTAAAATTTTCATTGTCAGTTAACCTGTCGATTATCTTTTTGATTAATTGATTTGTTTATAAAAAAAAAAAAAGGTACAGAATCAGCAACACGTAAAAGTCAACATTGGAATTTCCCCTTGCCGGATTAATAAAGTATAAATTATTATTATTATGAAGTGTGACAGCAGAACTGTAAAGGTGCTGAAAGATGAATTTCAAGTATTTGTGCTTGAAGTTATGTTAATTAAACATTATTTCTTGACTTTAGAGACTCTGCTGTTCAGCTCTGCCAGTTACTGCTTGATCATTATTGATTGATTGATTGATGATATTGATGACCAGGCATATAAGACCATACACAGGCAAAATATATAGAGCAGTAACGACAATAGTGAGATACTGATTGTGGTCAAAGCGCTCAGAGCGGCTCCAAAGAACAGACTTCTCCTGTAGCCAATCGTTGCAAAGCGGTGTGCGTGTTGTTACCAAATGTTGGGAGGTGCACCGCTCGGCGCTTAAAGGCCAGGCCGCAGCTGCGTCATATCGCCGCCCAGACTGCCCTTCACCAGGCCAGCGCGGTGGCCCAATGGTCAGCCCTGTGGCCTCACAGCAAGAAGGTTCTGGGTTTGAGTCCAGGTCGTTCCACGGCCTTTCTGTGTGGAGTTTGTATGTTCTCCCATGTTTGCGTGGGTTTCCTCCGGGTGCTCTGGGTTCTCCAGTCGGTGCCCCTTGAGCAAGGCACTGGCTCAAATCTGGAGTTGGTCCCCGGGCGCTGTGATTGGCTGCCCCACTGCTCCCTTGAGGGATGGGTTAAATGCAGAGAATGAATTTCGCTACTTGTACGTTTATGTGATAATAAAGTACCTTTAACCGCAAGAACCATTAAGGTGCCGACACACCAACTCGACCATCGGCCCTGGGACAGTCTGGCGAGGTCGGTGACTCGAGTCTGTTCGGTGTCGTCCGTCCGTGGTGCCGTCGGCGTTCATTTGGTTTCGACCTGACTTGCTGGGTCGGGGGGGCGGGCAGTCGGACTCAACGACCAATCTGATTGGTGGAGAGCTAACCCGGAAATGATGAGCGGGATGAGCGTGACTAGAGTCTCTCAAAATCTGAGGAAAATCTTTTAAACTGACCTTTGTTGATCTGAAATGAAGACAGATTCAGACACTGCACACACACACACACACACAGACACACACACACACACACATAGACACACACACATAGACACACAAACACACACACACACACACACACACACACACACACACACACACACACACAGACACACAAACACACACACACACCCAAACACACACAGAGACACACACACACACAGACACACACACACACACACACACACACACACACACACACACACACACACACACACACACACATAGACACACAAACACACACACACACACACACACACACACACACACACACACACACACACAGAGACACACACAAACACACAGAGACACACAAACACACACAGAGACACACAAACACACACACACACACACACACACACACAGACACACACAGAGACACACACAGACACACACACAGAGACACACACATACACAGAGACACACACACACACACACACACACACACACACATAGACACAAGAGACACACACACACACACACACACACACACAGACACACAGACACACACACACACACACACACACACACACACACACACACAGACACACAAACACACAAAACACACACACACACACACACACACAGACACACACACAGAGACACACACAGACACACAGACACACACACACACACAGACACACACAGAGACACACAGACACACACAGAGACACACACACATGCACAGAGACACACACACACACACACACACACACACACACACACACAGAGACACAGAGACACACACACAAAAAAAAAGAGACACACACAAACACACACAGACACACAAACACACACAGAGACACACACAGAGACACACAGACACACACAGAGACACACAGAGACACACAGACACACACAGAGACACACACAGAGACACACAGACACACACAGACACACAGACACACAGAGACACACAGACACACACACAGACACACACACACACACACACACACAGGGAACACACAGCCTATTTCTCTCTTAAAATGTTTTCAGAAACCGGCAATATATCGATAATATATCGATATCGTGATATGAGACTATATATTTTCTTAGATTTTGGATATTTTAATATCGTGATATGACATAAGTGTCTTTTCCTGGTTTTAAAGGCTGAGTTACAGTAGAGTGATGTCATTTTCTGAACTTACCAGACTGTTCTAGCTGTTCTATTATTTGCCTTTACCCATTTAGTCATTATATCCACATTACTGATGATTATTTATCTAAAATCTAAGTGTGAAGATATTTTGTTAAAGCACCAATTGATATTCCAACCCTAGAATATCGCCGCAATATCGATATCGAGGTATTTGGTGAAGAATATCGTGATATCTAACCCTTTTCTCCATATCGCCCAGCCCTACACTCAATTAACGTTTTATCAATGTTTCACATGAATCAGTTTTAGATTGGCAAAAGTATGTTTTGTACGAAAATGATCAATTATTACCATTATAGACTGTGAATACAGGGTACCCAAGGTACCACACTTAACACCGCCTTCACACTGGCACTTGAAATCAGCTCCGTGATACGCAATGCGTCCCCAGTGGACGTCGTACTGCACCGTTGAAAGAAGCGAGTAGGACAAAAATGGCGGAGAGACTAGAACGATGTCCAATTCTCTCTGACCTCTCATCTGAGGGCGGTAGAGATAGAAACAGGAAGGCTGCTGCTGCCCAGGATGTTGATATGTCAGGTCGGTTAAATGTGATATAGTGGTATAATGTCAACTGTGTATATATATATATATATATATATATATATATATATATATATATATATATATATATATATATATGTATATATATACACTCACCTTAAAGATTATTAGGAACACCTGTAAGATTTCTCGTTAATGCAAGTATCTAATCAACCAATCACATGGCAGCTGCTTCAATGCATTTAGCGGTGTGGTCCAGGTCTAGACTATCTCCTGAACTCCAAACTGAATGTCAGAATGGGAAAGAAAGGTGATCTAAGCTGCTTTGAGCGTGGCGTGGTTGTTGGTGCCAGACTGGCTGGTCTGCTCAGTTACTGGGATTCTCACCCACAACCATTTCTAGGGTTTACGAAGAATGGTCTGAAGAAGGACAAACATCCAGGATGCTGCAGTCCTGGGGGGGCGAAAAAAAATGCCTTGTTGATCTTATTCTCCAAAATGAATCCATTACGTGACAACATATCGTTATGAAGTCATTATTTATTTTGTTAAAAGTTAAGATTTCACGCTGCGTTCCAGACACAATTTTTAGCCCGTAAGTTACGACTTCAAGTCACGACTCAGCAGAGTTCCAGGCAAAGTCACGTTAACGTCAGCTAGCGGCTCCCTAACGTTGACGTTAGCTAGCAGCTACCTAACGTTGACGTCAGCTAGCGGCTCCCTAAAGTTGACGGTAGCTAGCAGCTACCTAACGTTAACGTCAGCTAGCGGCTCCCTAACGTTGATGTTAGCTAGCGGCTCCCTAACGTTGATGTTAGCTAGCGGCTCCCTAACGTTGATGTTGGCTAGTGGCTCCCTAACGTTGACGTTAGCTAGCAGCTACCTAACGTTAACGTCAGCTAGCGGCTCCCTAACGTTGACGTTAGCTAGCAGCTACCTAACGTTAACGTCAGCTAGCAGCTACCTAACGTTAATGTCAGCTAGCGGCTCTCTAACATTGATGTTAGCTAGCGGCTCCCTAACGTTGATGTTGGCTTGCGGCTCCCTAACGTTGACGTTAGCTAGCGGCTACCTAACGTTAACGTCAGCTAGCGGCTCCCTAACGTTGATGTTGGCTAGTGGCTCCCTAACGTTGACGTTAGCTAGCAGCTACCTAAGGTTAATGTCAGCTAGAGGCTCCCTAACGTTGACGTTAGCTAGCGCTAGCTGATACTAGCGATTTGTAGTCGGCGACATATTTTGGGCTTCATTTAATAAACATAACCTGTAGTAGTACACACTCGTTTGTGTATTGTTTTGATTACAATGTGCGGAATTACTTTACGTTGCCCATTCATGTCTATTTATTTCTATTTCTCGCCGTTAATCGCCAGCGTCTGTACAGCATCAGCAGGGGGCGCCACTGTTGTTTATGTGTGTGTGTGTGGCGTCAAAAACTGTAACTGGGAGAACAACCGTCTGGTACCAGTTCACCGGGAGTAAGTTACTGGTTTGACTGGCGTTCCAGGGCGCTTTCACCGGGAGAAGGTCGTGAAAACACGAGTAACGGGCCGCCTGGAACGCAGCAGAAGAATTGGTTTATCCGTACCGCAGCAGCGCCAGCGCTAACTTCCGCTCGGATTGTTTGAGAGGACCCGTCCGTTGCCTGTCGTACGAGTTAAACTTTTTGAATCGGTTCGGACACATTCGCACGCGGTCTCCAGAGGAGATGAATGACTTCCGGTCGTTTCGTTAGCCGTATCTACTGAGCCAATGTGATCCCCGAGCATTTTCGTAGCGAGAGACTTCGCCCAGTCTCCCCTGGGCTCTACTTCTATTGGATAGTCGCGTCTCGTTCAACGGATTAATAAATATATATATTATAATATATAAAAATACAATGTAAGCCCTCCTTTAATGAATGTGGACCGTCCCAAATTCTAAAATCTTTGTTTTTCTACATTAGCATTAGTTAAAATCATTCAAAGTTAGCTTTAATCATCAACCTTTTTATTAGTACTAGGGGTACTCTGGAGGACTTCATTTGTACGCTGATGATACATTATTCTATTGCAGATTAAACTATTTCAACGCTTTTACACTGGTCATAAACTAAAAAATTTAGTAGAATTACAGTGTATATACTTAAACATGGAGTATATATATATATATATATATATACACAGTACTTAAACAAAAAGTGTAGTATATATAAATAAACATGAAGTACAGTGTATATTCTTTACTTAAACATGAAGTATATACAGAAGAAGAAGAATGCCTTTATTTATCCCGCAAGGGGAAACTTGCATGCACACACACACACACACACACACACACACACACATGTGCACACGCACACACACACACACACACACACACGCACACACACGCACACACACACACACACACACGCACACACACACAAACACACACACACACACACGTGCACACGCACGCACAAACACACACACACACACGTGCACACACACACGGCGCTGGGTGGGGCCAGCCAATAATCAACAAGCTGTCAAACAGAAACTAAATTGAATTTTCTGGAGCTACCGGAGCAATCCTGCAGGGGATACGTGTCCCCCTAGGGGTACTCTGGAGGACTACAGGGGGTACGTGTCCCCCTAGGTGTACTCTGGAGGACTGCAGGGGGTACGTGTCTCCCTAGGGGTACTCTGGAGGACTGCAGGGGGTGCTCCCCTAGGGGTACTCTGGCTGCAGGGACGTCCCTAGGGTACTCTGGAGGACTCAGGGGTAAGTGTCCCCCTAGGTGTACTCTGGAGGACTGCAGGGGGATGCGGTCTCCCCTAGGGGTACTCTGGGACTGCAGGGGGTACGGGTCCCCCTAGGGGTACTCTGGAGGACTGCAGGGGGTACGTTACTCTGGAGACTAATGTTAGGGGTACTCTGGAGGACTACAGGGGTTGCGTGTCCCCCTAGGGGTACTCTCTGGGAGGACTGCAGGGGTACGTGTGTCCCCTAGGGGTCCTCTGGAGGACTACAGGGGCACGTGGTCCCCTAGGGGTTCTCTGGAGGACTTCAGGGGGTACGTCTCCCTAGGGGTACTCTAGGAGGACTTCAGGGGTAATGTGTCCCCTAGGGGTACTCTGGAGGACTTCAGGGGGTACGTGTCTCCCTAGGGGTACTCTGGAGGACTTCAGGGGGTACGTGTCCCCCTAGAGGTACTCTGGAGGACTTCAGGGGGTACGTGTCCCCCTAGGGGTACTCTGGAGGACTGCAGGGGGTACGTGTCTCCCTAGGGGTACTCTGGAGGACTTCAGGGGGTACGTGTCTCCCTAGGGGTCCTCTGGAGGACTACAGGGGGTACGTGTCTCCCTAGGGGTACTCTGGAGGACTTCAGGGGGTACGTGTCCCCCTAGAGGTACTCTGGAGGACTTCAGGGGGTAACATAACATTTTTTGTAAAATGTTTTTCAGTCCCAAGGCTGTAGTTACTTCTACTGTCTTTATTCTCACTTTTTTTTTTAAAGGTTTTGTCGTTTGTTTTGACATCTTCTCGCCTTTCTTCCTAACTTATTTCTGTCTTTTCGTCTTAAAAGTTTTTGTCACTTTTTTCGAAGTTTGACGCTTTTTTTAATAAATTTTTTTATTATTTGTCCCTTTTGTCGTCCTAGTGTTGCCTTCCTTCTTTCTGCTGTGTTTTCTTTTCTAAGTTCTTATTACTATTTTGAAGTTTGTGTCTTTCGAAGTATTTGCAGTAGAAGTTTTTAGACTATTTTCGACCTATTCTTGCCTTCCTTCCTTCCTTCATTCTACCGTCTTTTCGTCTCCTTTTTCTCATCAGCATGTAAACATTTTCCAGGTCCAAGACTGTTGTTTAGTAAATCTATCGCTGACAGCGCTGTATTCCTCCTCTTTATAGAGACTTTTTTTTCCTACCAAAAATCATTCGCGCTGGTTGGGGGGGTAGATGGCTTATAAACACTGTTCAAAGGGGGAACATTATAGAAAAGAGCTTGAGAACCAGTGAGATAGCCTCTCTGACCGGAGGTATGTTTTGCAGTTCCTAGAACATAACGTTCCTAGGTCTCTTTTCTTCTCGTGTTCTGACTGGACCAATTTGGTTTTTTTTAAGTTCCTCTGACCTCAGTTCCTCTTTCAGCTCTTTCAGCTCCTACTGCAGGGCAGGCTCTTTTCCCCTTTTCAGCATAGTGGTGGTTAGATGGCTGTGTTATAATAACTAAAGGTCAGTCCCTGTGGCCACTTGGCCAGAGTGAATGCAAATGGCAAAACCGGTTTTGGTAGGAGAGTAGTTAGTAGATGTGTTTAGAAGTGGACTTTTCCTAGAACTACTTGGTCGGAAAGAGGCTTACACACTGGCTGCGTGGCGTGTCCGTTTTTATTTCGGCTCCCATGGTAACAGGTTAGAGCTCGCACGCTGCCTGCGTGACACGCACATCTCGAGCCGCGCCGAAAACGCGTGCACGCTAGAAATAGGACCGAAGCCTATTTTTCACGCGACACGCAAGCGTGTTGGAAGCGTTTCCAGGCAACATAGAATAGGAAAAGATGTTTATATGTAATTTAGACACAAATACATATTAATAAATGACATGTTGATGTTTGAAAGTCTCGAAGTTTTGATATAAATGCAGATATATATAAATGTAATTTAAAAAAAAAAAATCGATTTTCTAATATTGCACCTGTCAATCCAGAAGGAAATATATATCAATACTGACGATGTTGTCTTTGCTGTAATCAAATCAGAATATATTTATGTTTATGGGAAACATCCATGTGTCCAGACGAGGCTAGCAGCAGCAGCAGCAGCAGCAGCAGCAGCGCCGCGTCAGACACGTTTTTGGCGTGTAAAGACGTAGAAAACGCCACGCAACAGACACGCCACGCTCACGCCACGCAGGCAGCGTGTATATATGTTATATATGAACTATATATTTTAGTTATTTTGGTTTAAGGTTTATGTTTCACCTTCTTTCCTGATAAATCATATTTTCTCTTACTTCAGTCTGTGGAACGTCTCCAGGCACTACAGTACCCATGAGCCTCGGTGGCTGTTGCTACGGAGACCCACCATCCTGAGCAGTGACATCACTGCCATGTCATATTCAGAACTGAACTCAGAGCTGCTGCTTTTTAAAGATTTTTAAATTTTATTCATCAAAAAAATCACAATATAAGCCAGATACAAAAAATGAATAAATAAATGAATACGTAAATGTAGAAATTGTAAATAAATGAGGGATGAAAACCAAATTATGTTATAGAAATATACATTTGTAATAGGATACACAGTAAATGTGTAAATTCATTATACAATAAGAATAACTAGAAAATAAATGAACCAATAGGGTGTTAACAAAGCTCATCAAATCCAATATTGTAACAATCTTTAAATCTTTTTTCTGAATTATTATTTTTCAAGGAAAACGAATAATAAGAAAGAGCTGAGAGCTGCTTCTTTGAATTTCTCCATCAGCTGCTCGGCAACAACGTCTGAAGCTCTCTGATTGGACGGTTCTTACAGCAATGCACTCTGGGACCTGTAGTTTGACTCCTGAAGTTGTTCAGGCCTCATGTTTTTATTCTCAGTTTGTTCTGATGATCCAATCAGTTTCTTGTCTGTGACTCCGCCCACTCAGCCGATGTCACTGTGACATCACACCGTGTTTCAGTCTACTGTAAAACACACTCACACACACACACACACACACACACACACACACACACACACACACACACACACACACACACACACAGCACCCCGGAGGTTGAAAGGTTATTGGCTGTCTGGCTGTAGCTCTCAGCCAATCGGATGTGATTATTCACAGTTGGGATTTTCTACATTGTTGCCATGCGGAGAATCTGCTGCCTGACCTACATTCATCCTCCACACACACACACACACACACACACACACACACACACACACACACACACACACACACACACACACACACACACACACAGCGCTAGGTGGGGCAGTTGTTTGTGTGTTTGGCTCAAGGGCACAGAGGCAGCATCAATTCTTCATGTGTTTTCTCTCTGGAGGACGTGTGTGTGTGTGTGTGTGTGTGTGTGTGTGTGTGTGTGTGTGTGTGTGTGTGTGTGTGTGGAGGATTTATTCTGTTACAGTAAATATATTATTCTCTATTATCAGCTGCAGTTAACAGAGAAGCAGTCGTTGATCTCAGGCTCGCTGCAACAATGCTCATTAAATATGTATAATAAAAACGGGAAAAATAGTGCAGAAGATAAAATAAAATGTCCATAAAAATGTATACCATGGTCTGGGTGAATACTCTATTCTGATTGGCTGCAGGGTGTCTGTAAAAAAAGGGTTATAAGACAGCTACTAACAGAGCTCAAGTTAAACTGTCTGTTTACTGTTCTAAATTAGCGTGCTACATTAACCCTTGTGTTGTCTTCCTGTCGACTATGCAACTTTCACTCCCTAAACATTTAAAATCAACCATTTTTAGACACTTTTTTTTCAATGTTTTTGACTTCTTTTTTTAAAATTGTTGCTATTTTTTTGACGTTTTGGTCTTTTTTTTCCACATCGTCAACTTAATACCAATAGCTTTTCACTTATTTTTGGAATTCATGGACAACAAAACTTCATTTATATGAACTTATGGCCTAAACCTAATTTTTTAGTTAAAAAAATAAAATAAAATAAGCTGAAATTGTGAATTATTTTCAACAAATAGTTAAGTTATTTGAGTGGATAATCACAAGACTGTCAAAGTTTAGTCAGATACTGTTTGGAAACCATTTAATTTTTTTTTAAATGATATAAAATGTAATAAAAAACACAAAATTCCTTTACTAACAAAGCTAATGTTCGTGATGCTACGTTTGTCTTATAGCTTCGTAAATATCCGATGTCACTACCCAATGTGAGTCGAGCATGCTCAGATTTAAACTGTTTACGGCATAACGTGTCTTACTGAAATTTGTGAAATCTGTAAAATAATAAACTTTTCTCTTTACATACAATAACAGAAGATGGAAATCATTTCAAAAACGTTCCAGCTATCTATGATTGTTAGATTGCTAACGTTAGCTCAAAATGCCATTCAAGTGACAGACATTCTTGTGTTTGATTGCTAACTTGTAGCTAGCAGCAGCAGCAGTCATTTCAAAAACATGTTAGCTATCTATGATTGTTTGATTGCTAACGTTAGCTCACAGACTGTGCGTTAGCTCAAAAAGCCGTTAGCATCTTGGAGGCTACTCGTCGCAAAGTGACGCATGCGCTCGACTCACATCGGGCAGTGACAACGTTTTAAAAATGACTAGCTATGCTAGCTACAAGTTAGCAATCAAACATAACAAAGGCTGTCACTTGAATGGCGTTTTGAGCTAACGTTAGCAATCTAACAATCATAGATAGCTAACATGTTTTTGAAATGATTTCCATCTTCTGTTATTGTATGTGAAGACAGTCCTTCCAGAAAAATGCGGAGGTTTTTTGTGATCGTTGCGAGCAAAAATCCTTGATAATGCGAATTTTTTCAAATAAGCTGCACTTTCGCCGCATAAATTGCCGATTTCCGCGCAAAATATGAGGGGCTTGCATGATTTCATAATCCCCGCATTTTTGTTGCAAAAACGTCACATAATACAGTACAGGCCAAAAGTTTGGCCACACCTTCTCATTCAATGTGTTTCTTTATTTTCATGACTATTTACATTGTAGATTCTCACTGAAGGCATCAAAACTATTAATGAACACATATGGAATTATGTACTTAACAAAAAAGTGTGAAATAACTGAAAACATGTCTTATATTTTAGATTCTTCAAAGTAGCCACCCTTTGCTTTTTTTGATAACTCTGCAAACCCTTGGTGTTCTCTCAATGAGCTTCATGAGGTAGTCACCTGAAATGGTTTTACCTTCACAGGTGTGCTTTGTCAGGGTTAATTAGCGGAATTATTTCCCTTATTAATAAAAATATATGTAAGGAGATAACATAGGTACAGGCTAATTACTGATCACTAACATGCTAGTTAACATTAGTCATTAAACCTAAACAGCTAATGGAAGTCCAAACTGCCTGTGAGCTTCTCCTGTACTATACGGTAATTCCTCTACTGTGTGACAGTAAGTCTCGTGGTTATGACCCAATCGTTAGCCTATTGTTATAAAAGCGTCTGCTACGGAGCCATAACGTGAGCTACAAGGTAATGGAGCCTTTTATACATTGTCGTGTTTCTTTAGAAATAAACAACGGACAAATAGAGTCTTTAAACGCTTCAGATGTAAAGTTATTCGCTGTCAAAGTGACGTCAGAATGAATGGGAGTCAATGGGATGCTAACGGGAGGTGATGGCTTGTTAGCATCAAAATGGCCCTTGGATACAACACACAACCAATAATCAAGACTGGAATTTCTCTGAAGTTTTTGTTCCTTTTCACATTTTTGTTGCTTTTTTTTCTGAGTTTTGTCGCCTTTTTAAGAGTTTCTTTTGTCTTTTGGCATTTGTTTTTAAATTTTTTTTTTAAA
>NC_053116.1:38694815-38704156 GCF_010015445.1 Perca fluviatilis
GATTGGGTCATAACCACGAGACTTACTGTCACACGGTAGAGGAATTACCGTATAGTACAGGAGAAGCTCACAGGCAGTTTGGACTTCCATTAGCAACAAAAACATTGAGAAGGAACAAAAACTTCGGAGAAATTCCAGTCTTGATTATTGGTTGTGTGTTGTATCCAAGGGCCATTTTGATGCTAACAAACCATCACCTCCCGTTAGCATCCCATTGACTCCCATTCATTTTGGCGCCACTTTGACAGCGAATAACTTTACATCTGAAGAGTTTAAAGACTCTATTTGTCCGTTGTTTATTTCTAAAGAAACACGACAATGTATAAAAGGCTCCATTACCTTGTAGCTCACGTTATGGCTCCGTAGCAGACGCTTTTATAACAATAGGCTAGTAGAGGAGAGGAATTACCGTATAGTACAGGAGAAGCTCACAGGCAGTTTGGACTTCCATTAGCTGTTTAGGTTTAATTACTAATGTTAACTTGCATGTTAGTGATCAGTAATTAGCCTGTGTCTATGTTATCTCCTTAAAAGACAGGAAGTTCATTATGACCAGACCCAAAACTAAGTGTTTGAAGTGTGCAAGTAGGCGCTTTGAGTTTTAGAAGTCTTACCTACTGCACCTGTAATCCTACCTACGTCGTCTTACAGCGCCGCGGCCGCTAAATTATGATTTTTGCGTCGTATCTGACGCCGAGAGACGCCGACCGACCAAGCGTCCGTATGTGACGAGTTGGGAGTGAGAACGAGTTGTCAGAATGAAAATCTGCGTAATGTAATTTAGTTGTGATCGTGAGGCGTAAACGTAGCGGCAGACCCAACCCAAACATACAGCGGTGTGGATGTCGCCTGAACCCACTGGTCTCTGCAGGAGATGCATTTCCCAGAGTTCCTTGCTTCTGTCCTGCTGAGCTGCTGCTGAATGTGAAAACAGATACAGACAGGAGACGTTTGAATGTGAATGACCTGTGTGTGTGTATTAGTGTGTGTGTGTGTGTGTGTGTGTGTCTTTTGTTCTGCTAATGTTAGTGTGTGTGTGTATGTGTGTGTGTGTGTGTGGGGGGGGGGTGATAAAACTTCACATCAGCAAGACAGCAAAAGTGAAAACAGAGAAACTCTGCTGTCTGATTTTCTTTTAATTGAATGTTTTTTGGGGACAAATACATCGTAGTACTTTATAACTACAGAGAGAGAGAGAGAGAGAGAGAGAAAGAATGAGAGAGAGGGAAAGAGAGAGAGAGACAGAGAGAGGGAAAGAGAGAGAGGGAACGAGAGAGAGAGACAGAGAGAGGGAGAGAGAGAGAGAGATAATGAGAGAAAGAGAGAGAGAGAGAGAGAGAGAGAGAGAGAGAGAGAGAGAGAGAGAGAGAGAGAGAGAGAGAGAGAGAGAGAGAGAGAGAGAGAGAGAGAGAGAGAGAGAAAAAGAGAGAGAGAGGGAAAAGAGAGGGAGAGAGAGAGAGAGAGAGAGAGAGAGAGAGAGAGAGAGAGAGAGAGAGACAGAGAGAGAGACAGAAAGAAAGAATGAGAGAGGGAAAGAGAGAGAGGGAAAGAGAGAGAGACAGAGAGGGAGAGAGAGAGAGAGAATGAGAGAGAGAGAGTGAGAGACAGAAAGAGAGAGAGACAGAGAGAGAGACAGAGAGAGAGAGAGATTCATCAAGCTGCTGCAGTTTAACAGGAAGTAGCCTCTTTCAAAATAAGAGCAGCGTTACAGGAACAACATGAACACAGAACTACTAATATTATAATAATCTGTGGATTATTTTCTGGATGAATGGATTTAGTTGCTTAGCCCCGCCCCAAGATGATTGTGATTGGTTTAAAGAAAATGTCAATAACCCAGAGCACGTTTCTCTCCCATCCCAGAATGCCGTGTGGACTAGCCAGACCTTCGTCCGCAGCGCTGTGGAGGAGGGTCTGGTGATGTGAGACTATTATTTATGAACCCCTCCTGTTGTCCTCCCATTTTCAAAACGTTTCTATATCAGAAATTTGGGTTTCTTTCAACCAAATTTTAAATTGGATTGGATAGTTCCATACAGCGCTCTCCACAAGTTAAATAAATGAATTTGGGTGTTTTATTCAAGTTTATAGCATTTATAGCAAATTGATAATAGAACGTTGAAAAACATAGGAAAAAATGTCAAAAAGCACCGAAAAAAGTGACAAAAACATCCGAAAAAGTGACAAAAATTTCGAAATGAAATTGACAAAAACACAGGAAAAGCTTTAAAAAAAAAAATTCAAAAAAACGCAGAAAAATATTGACAGAAACTTCGAAAAAAAAGTGAGAAAAGTCTTAAAAAGACCAAAACGTTGGAATTTTTTTTACATTCTGACCCAGGAAAACCAAAAGTTGCTTCATGGTCGACGGGGATGACGCCACCAGGGTTAATTCATCTGCTGGATTGTTCAAAACTTACCGCAGATTTTTTCTTTTTTTTTTTAGGAATTATGAACATCTTAAAACAAATATTTGCTCGCCACAGCATTTAAACTCTTTGACTTCATTACCCCACCCCTACCAGATAAAACCAATAAGTTGACAATGAATTCAATGTCCGGTACTTTTAGTTTGAAATTCCGGAGCGGAAGTGACGCGTGCGACCGCAGGTAAATTGACTGCAGCAGAGTCCAGCGGTGGATCATTATGAGCGCGTGAGCTCAAGAGGAGATAAAACCGAGTTTAGAAAACGTTTAAACTGATTTAAGTTAAGGTTAGTGAGTGAACGCGTTGATATCCCGCTTTTAGTCCGGGTCTGTCCCGCTTTTAGTGCGGGTTAATCCCGCTTTTAGCGCGGGTCTGTCCCGTCCTGTAGATGTGTGAGTGCAGACTGGGACAGGATGGCTCATCTGAAGGTATTTAAACTGTTCTCTTCATGTTTGGGTTTGGCAACAATCAGCTGATTCAGGAATTAAGTTCGTAGTTGAAGTTAACGAACTTGTGATAATCGAAGATAAGTTGTAATTATGTAGATAAAGTATAGTAGATACTATATAGTATATAGTAGATAAGTTATAATCAAACTCTCAAGATGTCAGTTTAGTCACTAAACTTTAGAGAAATAATCTGAATTAATTAGGAGGTTAATTCATGATGAAAATGATCACGTATTTTAATGACTTTCTGCTTTATTATTTATTATCATGACGACAACTGCATAGTTTCTTCACTTTCTGTGTGTTTGTGTGTGTGCGCGCGCGCGCGTGCATACTGTGTGTCTGTGTGCATGCGTGCGTGTGTGTTTGTGTGCGTGTGTGTGTGCGTCTGTGTTTGCGTGCATATCTGTGTGTGTGCACGCGCACGCGCATATCTCTGTGTGTGTGTGTGTGTCTGTGTGTTTGCGTGCATATCTGTGTGTGTGTGTGTGTGTGTGTGTGTGTGTGTGTGTATCCATGTGTGCGTATCTGTGTGTGTGTGTGTGTGTGTGTGTGTGTGGCCGTGTGTGGGGGGTGGACAGAATAACAGATACACTGCTGGAGGTCTCACATGCTGCCACTGGCATTTGTAATGCAAAACAAAATCTTTTTTCTTGCGTAAAAGTGGATTTTTATTTTGAAAAAAAACTGTTGAAAAAAGTGGAATTGTTGTGATCAACTGGAATGATTGTACTTACAGACTTTTACTTGTAACAGACTTTTACAAACTCACAACAGCAAGAATCCCACTGACGTACATTAGCTTCATATATTCCAGGGATGCTTCTGATTGGGCTGAATATTTGGGCTTTCTGTATATAATATACATATATAATATGTGGTTCTGGTTTCTGCCGAATTTTTTCCCACCGAACCGAACCCTACGCTTGCACTCGGCGCGCCACGCTGGTCGCCGTAGTGACGGCGCCGTTGATTACGGGAAGGTGTTTACGTAGGTGGAGCGTTCAACGCAGCAGGCTGTGAGGAAGTGGACATGGATCTGGTGAGCAGTAGGCTGTGAGGAAGTGGACATGGATCTGGTGAGCAGTAGGCTGTGAGGAAGTGGACATGGATCTGGTGAGCAGAACAAGTTGTCGTTTGGCAGAACGTTCAGTCAGAAGAAGACCGTTCAAGTCCAGCTACATGTTCCATCTGTTCAATGCTGATTGGTCTGGTGGTGGCGAGGACCCTAAACTATACACAACATGGCCGCTGTTACAACATCTGGTACGAAACATCCGAAAGAATACGAGTTGTGCACGAAGGAATCTCCAGACAGCAGCCAGAATGCAGCAACTTCAGGTACGGCAAAGGAAGGACAGTCCCGGCTAAAAACTGGTGTTAACCAGACGACCATTACCAGCTTTGCTAGCCATACTAGAGTGCGGATCGGGAAGCATTTTTCTGTCCAAGCCATTAATCATTAATAATCATATATAACTATCATTAATCATTAATAATCATATATAACTAAAGGCAAACTGAACACATCTATTATTTCAGAAGAGTGTATCAAACTGGTAGCCCTTCGTATGACTCCATACCCAGGAAGTAGCTCTCAGTTTCGAAAAGGTTGGTGACCCCTGCTGTAAGCCCTACACCGAACAAACCGTGGGCCCCAGATCACCCACGAGCCAAAGCCATGCATGCAGCAATTGACCCTTCGCAAAAGCCACGCCCCCTAGTTATTGTTACTACGCCCGTCAAACAATTGAGAACCAGACACATAGCCATGGCTGGGTTGAGCTCCATACCTATTGGTATAAGTGATTGGTTTTGGAGTAATGCAGCAGACATATCCTCCAGGGCACGACAGAAAGGGCTGCAATATGCAGCGGAGGGATATGTTCAATGACCGTCAACCTCTTGCTGAATTATCTGTGTCGATAGCAACATGTGCTTGACAGGCTAACAGCTATCAGGCTGCCTGAATTTCCTACGGAATAATAAAGTATCTAATGTTCTAACTTTACTACTTTCGATAATAATGCTATATAGAACCACAACTGTTAACTTAAGTCCAGTTTTACAGATTGTAACTGTTATGTACTTAGCTACTTAAACTACTTATTGATAATTGATATAAGTTAGCTCGCTAGCTTTACTTACCTTGGAGCAGACATATGTAGCTATGCTTATTAATCTTCGAGGCATTTAGCTGTGAGTGAGGTCTCCCACACTGCTTAATCCATTCGTTCCAACGTTACCTGCTGTCAGGGGTAGTGTTAACTAGCTAACGGTAGGCTAACGTTACCTGCTGTCAGGGGTAGTGTTAACTAGCTAACGGTAGGCTAACGTTACCTGCTGTCAGGTGTAGTGTTAACTAGCTAATGGTAGGCTAACGTTACCTGCTGTCAGGGGTAGTGTTAACTAGCTAACGGTAGGCTAACGTTACCTGCTGTCAGGTGTAGTGTTAACTAGCTAACGGTAGGCTAACGTTACCTGCTGCTAAGTGTAGTGTTAACTAGCTAACGGTAGGCTAACGTTACCTGCTGTCAGGGGTAGTGTTAACTAGCTAACGGTAGGCTAACGTTACCTGCTGTCAGGGGTAGTGTTAACTAGCTAACGGTAGGCTAACGTTACCTGCTGTCAGGTATAGTGTTAACTAGCTAACGGTAGGCTAACGTTACCTGCTGCTAGGTGTAGTGTTAACTAGCTAACGGTAGGCTAACGTTACCTGCTGTCAGGGGTAGTGTTAACTAGCTAACGGTAGGCTAACGTTACCTGCTGTCAGGGGTAGTGTTAACTAGCTAAAGGTAGGCTAACGTTACCTGTTGTCAGGTGTAGTGTTAACTAGCTAACGGTAGACTAACGTTACCTGCTGTCAGGTGTAGTGTTAACTAGCTAACGGTAGGCTAACGTTACCTGCTGTCAGGTGTAGTGTTAAGTAGCTAACGGTAGGCTAACGTTACCTGCTGTCAGGGGTAGTGTTAACTAGCTAACGGTAGGCTAACGTTACCTGCTGTCAGGTGTAGTGCTAACTAGCTAACGGTAGACTAACATTACCTGCTGTCAGGTGTAGTGTTAACTAGCTAACGGTAGGCTAACGTTACCTGCTGTCAGGTGTAGTGTTAACTAGCTAACGGTAGGCTAACGTTACCTGCTGTGGAGTGTAGTGTTAACTAGCTAACGGTAGACTAACATTACCTGCTGTCAGGTGTAGTGTTAACTAGCTAACGGTAGGCTAACGTTACCTGCTGTCAGGTGTAGTGTTAACTAGCTAACGGTAGACTAACATTACCTGCTGTCAGGTGTAGTGTTAACTAGCTAACGGAAGGCTAACGTTACCTGCTGTCAGGTGTAGTGTTAACTAGCTAACGGTAGGCTAACGTTACCTGCTGTGGAGTGTAGTGTTAACTAGCTAACGGTAGACTAACATTATTTTGCTGTCAGGTGTAGTGTTAACTAGCTAACGGTAGGCTAACGTTACCTGCTGTCAGGTGTAGTGTTAACTAGCTAATGCTAGGCTAACGTTACCTGCTGTCAGGTGTAGTGTTAACTAGCTAACGGAAGGCTAACGTTACCTGCTGTCAGGTATAGTGTTAACTAGCTAACGGTAGGCTAACGTTACCTGCTGCTAAGTGTAGTGTTAACTAGCTAACGGTAGGCTAACGTTACCTGCTGTCAGGGGTAGTGTTAACTAGCTAACGGTAGGCTAACGTTACCTGCTGTCAGGGGTAGTGTTAACTAGCTAAAGGTAGGCTAACGTTACCTGTTGTCAGGTGTAGTGTTAACTAGCTAACGGTAGACTAACGTTACCTGCTGTCAGGTGTAGTGTTAACTAGCTAACGGTAGGCTAACGTTACCTGCTGTCAGGTGTAGTGTTAACTAGCTAACGGTAGGCTAACGTTACCTGCTGTCAGGGGTAGTGTTAACTAGCTAACGGTAGGCTAACGTTACCTGCTGTCAGGTGTATTGCTAACTAGCTAACGGTAGACTAACATTACCTGCTGTCAGGTGTAGTGTTAACTAGCTAACGGTAGGCTAACGTTACCTGCTGTCAGGTGTAGTGTTAACTAGCTAACGGTAGGCTAACGTTACCTGCTGTGGAGTGTAGTGTTAACTAGCTAACGGTAGACTAACATTACCTGCTGTCAGGTGTAGTGTTAACTAGCTAACGGTAGGCTAACGTTACCTGCTGTCAGGTGTAGTGTTAACTAGCTAATGCTAGGCTAACGTTACCTGCTGTCAGGTGTAGTGTTAACTAGCTAACGGAAGGCTAACGTTACCTGCTGTCAGGCGTAGTGTTAACTAGCTAACGGTAGGCTAACGTTACCTGCTGTCAGGTGCAGTGTTAACTAGCTAACGGTAGGCTAACGTTACCTGCTGTCAGGTGTAGTGTTAACTAGCTAACGGTAGACTAACGTTACCTGTTGTCAGGGGTAGTGTTAACTAGCTAACGGTAGGCTAACGTTACCTGCTGTCAGGGGTAGTGTTAACTAGCTAACGGTAGGCTAACGTTACCTGCTGTCAGGGGTAGTGTTAACTAGCTAACGGTAGGCTAACGGTAGGCTCAGCCAGCACCGGAAAAGTGACTTCTAATATCCTTCACTGGTCTCCGTCCAGAGACACTGGGTCTGGTGGTCCAGTTTATATATTTACTGTCTATGGTGTGAACAGAGCAACTCATTATGTCCCGGAGAACTCCCAGCGAGCGACCGGGCGTGTTGATATCAGCGTTTTCTATCAGGCAGCCGGCGCCAAACCGTAGTCGTCATCTCGTTTCCCAGAGACGCTCCTGATTCACAAGAAAAGCAGCCTCGGTTCAAGTGAGGAGTTTCTCCCAAGTCCTCGCGGCGCTCCCAGAATGCATTGCACGGCTGCTCACAGAGACGGTAAATGGTGGAAGCGTGGAAGTGACGCAGCCAGAGGACACGGACCAATAGCCTGAGAGGACAGGGGAGGGGAGGGAGGGGGGGGGGCAGAAATAACAGAAGGGAGAGGGGAGTCCATTTGTCAGAACATTTGGTATGTGTGTGTGTGTGTGTGTGTGTGTGTGTGTGTGTGTCTGTGTTAGGTCTGTTACAGCTCTAGCTTGTGTGTGTGTGTGTGTGTGTATGTGTGTGTGAGAGAATGGCTGGTATGCTTACAAAGCAATGTACACAGCATGTCAGGACAGAATAGTAAAGGACATGCTCCACTCGTTGTGAATGCGACCCTACCAGCGTTCCTGAGACAGACCCTTGATGTTTGGTCCCTGCAGGAGTGACTCGGCTACGTGTGTGTGTGTGTGTGTGTGTGTGTGTGTGTGTGTGTGTGTGTGTGTGTGTGTGTGTGTGAGTGACCCGGCTACATTCTCACATCTGGCTGCTAACTCAGCAGCTGTTGTGGTCAATGAAAGTGTTTGTTCTAGTCGTATAGCCTGCACCTTTGACTCTAGCCTCCAGGAAGCCTTTATGACCTTTTAAGGCCATTAAATACCAACTACTCCTAAATACCATCTCCCAGTTATAGTCTCTCCCAGCCGGCTCTGTCTCCACAGCGCTGCGGAGGAAGGTCTGGCTACACCACAGATGCATTCTGGGATAGGAGAAAAAAAAACCCCCGCTCTGGGTCGTTTGCATTTCTTTAAAGCCCACGTTGCAGGTTAACCACCACTGTTGATTAATGGGTTATGTATATCATTGTTAAAAATGTCTCCAAACAGTGTTAAAGGCCAGTTTTTTTTGTCGTTTTTGGTATTAGTGGATTTTTTTTTAACGCAATTTGGTGATGACATCACGTTGGGGAGACGTGCATCAGCCTGGTACTGTAACTATGGCGACTGACTGGGATGAGGAAGAGGGTTTTTTTACTGTCAGTGAATAGCACCAAGTGAAAGTCAACGTTTTCTTTATATCTAGTGACAGTGATCATGTCATTAGTTCAGATAAGTACCGGTAAACTGATCTAGATCTAGAAAATACAAGGCGTCAGGTATGGGCTAACTTGCCAGTTCCACCTGTGAAATCCTTCAAAGATGGTCAGGTCGGCGTTGTAAACCGTATCCGGTCAGATATCCGTTTTGTCCGGTAGCCAGTGACGGTCTTGAATTAACAATCACAGGTCATTTTAAGAGAGAGAGATGGAGGAAGAGGGGGTCGGGGAAGAAGAGGGGAGAGAGGGGGAGGGGGAGGAAGGGGAGAGAGAGAGGGGAGGGAGGGGAGGGAGGGAGGGAGGGGGATGGGAGGGGGGAGAGGGGAGGAGAGAGAGAGAGAGAGGGGGGGGATCGGGGAGAGAGAGAGAGAGGGGAGGGAGGGGGAGGAGGGGAGAGGGAGGGGATCGTGGGGAGGGGGAGAGAGGGGGGGGGAGGATGGGGAGAGAGAGAGAGGGGAGGGAGGGAGTCGGGGAGGGAGAGGGAGAGAGAGGGAGGGGAGGGAGGGAGGGGGGGGATCGGGGAGAGGGGAGGGAGGGGAGGGAGGGGATGGGGAGGGGGGGAGGGGGAG